>NW_027362974.1:2830000-2865000 GCF_046119375.1 Phyllobates terribilis | reverse complement strand
TCTCTTTACAATGTCCTATGCAGGATGTCACCCCCCTCTCTTTATAATGCCCCATGCAGGATGTCAGCCCCCCTCTCTTTATAATGCCCCATGCAGGATGTCACCCCCTCTCTTTATAATGCCCCATGCAAGATGTCACCGCCCTCTCTTTATAATGCCCCATGCAGGATGTCACCCCCTCTCTCTATAATGCCCCATGCAGGCTGTCACCCCCTCTCTCTATAATGCCCCATGCAGGATGTCACCCCCCCTCTCTTTATAATGCCCCATGCAGGATGTCACCCCCCCTCTCTTTATAATGCCCCATGCAGGATGTCAACCCCCCTCTCTTTATAATGCCCCATGCAGGATGTCACCCCCCCATGTTATGCCCCATGCAGGATGTCACCCCCCCCCCATATTATGCCCCATGCCTCCATACATTAAAAAAAAAATCAAATACTCACCTCCCTCCTCACCTGCTGCAGCTGCTCGGGTCGGGACTCCAGCGTTGGCGGCGTCTTTCCGCTCTGTGCTCCCTGTGACAGCTCAGGGGGAGGGCGCGGTGGAAAGACTTCACCGCACCCTCTGACCTGAGACGTCACAGAGAGTGCAGAGCAGGAAGACGGCGGATCTGCAGAGGCACGGGGAGAGGTAAGTATCCGGCTGCCGGGGCCCTGAGCAAGCGGGGGAGAAGGGCGGGCGCTGACACCGCTCTCCTCCGCCCATAGCCCAACGGGGTGCGCGACCGCCAGTGGGCCCCCCTGCCTGCTCAGGGCCCCGGCACTTGCCCGGGTGCTGACGCCGGCCCTACTTATATCCTACCTGCCTTTTCAATCATAGGGGCGTGCTTGTCATATTTAGTCAAGGGCGAGCGCAGCATTCACTCACTGCTGGCGCCGTCCATGTATTTGAATCCTGTTCCTGACCAGCGCTGATATTGTGGGACGCAGGCGCACTTGTAGATGTCCGGCCGCCTGCGCAGTGAGGCTCTGTGATTACCAGATTCACTGCGCATGCTCTGGGAACATAGCGCGTTAAAGCGCATGCGCAGTGAGGCTGTGTGATTATGACTTTTTCTTCACTTTGAAAATTGTTTAAGTTGGCTGAGGGACTGGGTGGTTTACCTAGGACAAGGAATGGCCATGTGTAAGAAAAACCGCTACTGATTGTAAATTACAGATTCTGTTAACTACAATAAATAAGTTGGTTAACAAGAAACACTTTGATATAGTGCACTACACAATACAGTTCTCTTTTACACACTGTATAGTTTGCTAAAAGGCACACGTTTTAGTGGGAGAGGCCGAAAAATGAACGAGTAATACAACCGTTTATGGATGCTGTAGTGTGGACCCCTAGAGTCAATTCTCCTGGTGGGCCCTAGGCACCCCAGTCCGACCCTGTATGAGGCCTTTACATGGTATCAACGCCTGCGATGAGAACGCCACATCATAGTAATAGCAGAATCACAAATATAAGATTATATGAACAGATTAAAGCAAGATTTCTATTGCTGGCTGCAGAATGAGTTAACTGGGATATCATCAGTGAGTTTGATCTGACTGGAGAAGTAACTACTCTTGTTTTTATTCTTTTGAGCTCCATTCAGCTAATTTATGATTTATCACCTTCCCTGAGCATACATGGAAATCATGGGGTCCCATAGCAGAAGTAATAATTAAGCCCCCACAAAAAAACATTAATATTCAGCGGGGTCACAGAAGAGCATACCTCACAAGTTTGCAACCCTTCCATAGTAATTTTGCCCCAATTGAAGCCCCCTAGTGTTCCCACGTACTAAGATACTCCTTTAATGGCCAAAAATGTGCCCCCAAACACAGTAAGATACCCCCACAGTGAATTTCTCCACTGTACCCTCCACACATACAGTATGATGACTCTACAGTACCCCCGCAAAGTATGATAAACCCCAATGACCTCTACACAGTATGATGGCCCCCGCATAACCCTCCACACAGTATAATGGACCCCGCACAGCCCTCCACACTGTATAATGGTCCTCATACAGTGTAATGGCCCCCACTATCCACCCAAGCAGTATAATGACCCCCATCAGCCACTTATACAGTATAATGCCCCTCACCACACAGCCCTCCAAATAGTATAATGGCCCAAACACAACGCTCCAAATAAAATAATAGTCCTCACATAAGCCTCTAAACAATATAATAGTCCCCACCCAGCCCTCCAAATAATATAATGGACCCCACATAGGCCTCCAAATAGTATAATAGTCCCCATACAGCTCTTCAAATAATAGAACGGTCCCCACATAGCCCTCCAAATAGTATGATAGCCTGACACATAGCCATTCAAATAGTAGTATAATGGCCCCCACAGAGCACTACAAATAGTATGATGCTCCCCACATAATCCTCCAAATAGTAGAATGATGGCCCCCACATAGTTCTCCAAATAGTATGATGGTCCCCAAGACAGCCCTAAAATTAGTATTTTAGCACCCCAAATATGATGATGCCCCCCAAATAACCCTTCAAATAATATGATGGCCTCCAAGTAGCCCTACAAATAGTATCATGGCCTTCCAGTTTGCCCTCCAAATAATATGATGGCCCTCACAAACTACTTATTAATTAAAAAAAAAATACTCACCTCTCCCCATTCCCCTGCTGTTCTGGTCTTTGCAGCATGTGGTTTGAAACTATGCTCAGCTCGGCACAGTGGACGCGATTTTGGGACGTTATCACGTCCACTGAGCTGAGACATCAGAAGCACAGAGGAGAATGATGGAGGAGGGAGCAGACGGTTCCCTACTCCATCATTCCTTTCAATTGTATCTGCATCCAGAATGTGGATACAGTTGAAAGTGTGATGCTGGATGCGGGGGGCCCGATGCCTGTGCTGACATCGCCACCTGTCTCACAGTTGCAAAGCAGCTGCGGGGTCTGCCGTTATTAGCGGTATGCCAGTGCCATTGTTATGTGACATGAGCCCCGGGAGAGCCAGTGCCGAGACAGCTGGTACAACACCAACACCGAAGGTGAATATAAGTGTTATTTTACTGGGGAGAAACATAGGGATTTAGAAGGGGTTGTCTGATTAGTGGACATCCCCTTTAAGTAATCAAGTTCATTAAAGGGGTTGTCCACTACTGCACATCCCCAGCTTATTACATTTAGGACTTCAGCACCGCTTTTTCCGGACATTGCTATGACTTGTTATGTCCTCTGCAGCCAATTAGCAGATGTTGGTCAATAGTCTGTCAGGACGGACATCTGCTCTGAAGAAATAGAGTTTTTGAGACTTGTAGACATTATGGAATAACGTCCATAAAAATATCCCAAGCCGGTATTGGTCCTCCAAGAAGCATGAAGCCCTCGCTGCTACTAACTTACTCCCATACCTGGATCTACCTAGATGATGAAAACACTTGGACTGTAAGGTACAAATCAGGTGAAATTATGAAACCTGGAGGGAATGTCACTTCAGGTTGTGCGTAGATATCCGTAGATAGAAGTCGTTATTTATCCGCCATTAATGAAATGTTTTGTCCATTTTTGCTCCACAAATCTGAGGCCGATGAATGGGGGAATGGCACCAATGCTATGGAGAATGCCTTGAAAATTGAAAAGGGCGTAAATAAGGCTCTGCTGGACCTCCACAAGATTGCTATGGACCATGCGGACCCTCATGTAAGTGACTCCCCCATAGCGTATAGATACCGCGTGTTCATTTTATAAAATATCCTCCATGAAGGAACAGTTCATGTATCTTCTGTGACCTCCATATTGTGCTGTTCCTGGAAATGTAATACCACCTGACTACTAGATGTCACGTTCCCCTTTATAATGGGGGGTGTTCCAACACAAGCTGCATATTATGGCACTGTTATAAAGCTATGGGACAATTCATTAGTGTATTTGCACCTTTTTTTTCTAGTTTTTAGTGTTTTTCATTTGCGCCTTGTTCTTCTTTTAATTTGCGCCTTTTTGAAGTCTGCAGCGTTCCCTTTTTTTTCATTGATCATTATGGGGTTTCCGGCTAATTATCTAATTGTGACTTTTTAAAAAGTTGTCACATTTTTACTCAAATATATTTCAAGTGATTTTGTGTTCTGTAGTCCGGGAGGTTTTTTTGCACAAACTTTGCAACCACTTTCAGGAATTTGGCACAAAAAAATCAAATGATACAAAAGAGAAAAGGGACTTGAAAAAATACAATGTTGTATTGGGCCCTATGACGGCACAGCACAGATTTTAGTAAAGGTTTTGCAGGATTACTAAGAGGGGTTCACATGCTATCAATTGTTAAAAAAACAAGCAAAATGATGACTCGGACCCTCTGATTTTCGAGGTATAAGACTACGTCCCCACAATGAGCTTCTAGTGAGTTTTAGATATAGCAGATTTTCTGCCCCATTAAGTAAAATAGGTTACTTGAATTTTTTTCGAAAATATACAGCATAAAAAACTCACCCAAAACTCATTGTGAGAACGTAGCCTAAGGGTATGTGCACATCATTTAGACGCCGGTGAGTTGTCCTTGGTGAAGCTCTGCCACCGGTGGTTTTCACTCTATACTTTAAAGGGAACCTGTCATGTCCCTAAACGCTATTAACCTGCAGATATGGGGTTAATCTGCAGGTTTATAAAGCTGCCGGGCGTCTTACTGAAAGGCCGGCTACCGGGAGGAAATGCACTTTATTCCCCACGGCAGCCTCCAGCTTTCAGTCATAGAGGCGCGGCCGGCGTGGCTTCAGTCATTGTTCAGTACATAGTGAGCGGCGGCTATAACCGCACCCTGGCACTGACTGACAGCCGGCTAAGCGGCCCCTGTAACCGCTCCCTGTAAAGACTGACAGCCGGATCTGTACTGATGTACTGCTGAGCTGTCAGTCAGTGCCGGGGCGTTGTTACAGCTGCCGATCACTGTATATTGAGCGGTGTCTGAAGTTGCGCCGGAAGTGTGGCACCTCAGGGGTCTGGTTTCCACAGTAATAGCAATATTACGTCTGTGAGCAGGTGGGAGGTTTCCTGGTCAGACATCCTATGCATGCCACACCTCCTGCCCAGTCCTGGGAGGGGAAGAACTTCCCCTATATAAAGCTGGGGCTGAGGCAGGGTTAGAAGAGAGTGAGAGAACACAGACAGAGACACAGTCTGGTCTGTAGTGGAGCAGCTTTAGGAGCAAGAAAGATCAGGAGCTGTGTGGGAGCTGTGCTAAAAGAGATCAGGGGCTGGAAGCTGTAGAGCTCGCCCTGATTGAAGAGTTCTTACCGGACCCGGAGTCCGAGGCTGTGGGGACTAATCCTTACCCAGCAGCAGAAACCGCCCGGCAGGGGATTTCAGGTCCTCTGGCCAAGAAACCCGAAGGCACGGTCACACGCAAGGGACCAGCACCGCCGTCGTGGAGCGGAAGCTACCAGAAGGCCCCGAGTCACCGGCCATACGGGTGAGCACCACACGGTACACTCAGGGACGTGGGCTACTTTTACCCGCCTCTAGCAAGGTAGCCAGAAGAGTACGATTAGTTGGGGAGGCCTACAACTCCGCCTGGCCAGGGAAGATTCCATCTGCTCACGGACTGACCAGGCCCCGATCGCTAGCCAGTACTCCGGGAGGGTCTACCTTTGCCACCAGTAAAGACCCTGAACTACACCGCACCGTCTCTGAGTGTTTCATCATCCACGTCCGCTGCCCTGAGGCCATACCCCTCCCGTTGGGGGTTATACCATCCCCGCTGCACAACCGTACCACCGGCCTCAGCGGTCTGCCCTGCAGCGGCGGTCTCATGACCGCATTCAACGGGTGGCGTAGTCGAGCAATATAACATCTACTGCTAAATACTGCCGCTCAGTTTGACTCCCTGGGCACGGACCGGGTCACCGCCACGAGACTACTACCCCCATCTGATCCGGCTCCGGGTAAGCCCCCGTGCGCGCGATGCCGCACGACACAGCAGGCCCAGGGGCGCGTCAACTTTTGGCGTAGTCGGCAGGATTCCGTGCCCGCAACCACCGGGTACTGCGCGCCTGAAAAAGAGACTTTTAAACTTACCTGTGGTGAAGATTCCCGCCATCCGACGCCATCTTCCACCTCCTTCCCGCCATCCGTGGAGTTTTCCCGCCGTTGGACGCCATCTTCTGCCTTCTTCCCGCCATCCGTGGAGTTTTCCCGCCGTTGGACGCCATCTTGAAGACGCCGCGCAGGAAGAAGAGGGGCGTGGACTCCGAAAAGCCCGCGAGAACTGAAGCCCCGCCTCACGTCCGGACGTTGCGTAAGGTCCTGGAAGGAGCCCAGCAGACGCCGACGTCATAGGAGTGCGACGGAAGGTCCTCGACCCTGACGATCCACTGCGGAGCCGCGGCCTACGGAAGAGGATCATCGCAAGGTAGGCCACGGTCCACTAGGGGGGAGGAAGATGTCGGATACGGAGGAGAGCTTCACTGCCGCAGCCACCGCCAGCGCCACCGCTGCTGCGGTCATGCCTTTCACTATGCCCTATATCCCGGGGGCAGCCTGGCTACCCCAGTACTCAGGGGAGTCACATACCCTGAATGACTTTAGAGAAAAGCTGGATAGCCTCTTCCAGGTGTACCCCCTCACAGAAGAGCAAAAAGTGAGCATCCTGGTGGCCCAACTAACCGGGGCAGCCCAAAGGGAGGTAAAGTCCTGGCCGCCTGGGAGGAGGACTGTCGCAGGGATATTAACCCGGCTGAAGGACACCTTTGATACCCGCACCTCAGCTGAGATTAAGCTTAGATTCTACGGGTGCAAACAGCGAGCACATGAGAATATAAGGGACTATGCACTAAACCTACAAGAGGCCCTGAGAGCCATTAAGCAGACCGACCCTGACGGCGTGGGAAACGAGGACAGGCTGTTGACCGAACAATTTATAGAGGGACTATATTGCAATGCCCCCCGAACCCAGTTGCGGGCAATGGCCTTACAGGATCCTCATCTGGACTTTGCACAGTTCAAGGACAGAGCCATTCGGGTGCTCCGAGAACCGGCATCGGGTGGCGTTGTGACCCACAGGCGCCCTACTACCGCTTACCACCAGGAGGCGGCGCCCTTGTCGGCAGGGCCTGTGGGGGCTGATGCGCAGGCTTTGAACAATGACCCGGCTCCAGACCTGCACCATCAGGTCCAAGAGCTAGCTAAAAGCGTAGCTGCGCTAACCCGAACTGTGCAGTCTTTACAGGTTGCTGCTCCAGGGAAGATCCAGCTGGCATCCGGACCGGAGGACATCCCGTGGCGTCGACCAAGGAGGACCCCACCGGCCAGAGGAAGACCCAGCGACCGATACAACGAGGACGGACAGCCCATCTGCCGCCGCTGCAATCAACCCGGACATATGGCAAGGTACTGTCCTTTAAACTGGCACAACCTCGGGTAGAGGGCCAACCCCTAGGAATAAGATCACCAGGCCCATCGAACTGGCGTGACAAATATGTGGGAGGACGTCCAGTCTTGCCTGTGGTACTGGATGGCATTCCTATGAGTGCCCTACTTGACACCGGGTCACAGGTCACCACCATCCCGTACGTGCTCTTCAAGCAGTACTGGAATGACTCGGATATAACCCGCTACCCTGACGACGACTTGAGTATCATCGCCAGCAATGGTCAACCCGTGCCACAGATCGGATTCAAAGAGATAACCATTAAAATCGGTAGAGTCGAACTGGCAGCACAGGGACTGATCATTGTAGACATTGACAAGCGCGAGAGTCACCCAAAGATAACGCTAGGAACTAATGTGATTGAAAATTGTCTTGCAGAGGTGATTTTCATTTTACAGCAGGTTGCCAAGAACGCCAGCTCCGGCCAGCAGCGAGTGCTCCAAAAAGAGATCCGGGCACTGATGCGGCGGCAACAGGTGGAACTCTCCGGTGGTGAGATTGGAAGCGTGAGAATGTGTGACCCTTTCCCTATTGCCATGCCCCCAAAAAGTGAAATGATGATTTGGTGCCGGGCAGCTATTGGTCTAAGAGGTAGAGACTACCAAGCAATGGTAGAACCCGTCTACTCAGACAGTAGGCTCACCATTTTGACAGCACGGGGGGTGGTTGATGTACGCCATGGGAGGGTGCCCGTTCACATAATAAACATCGGGAAGAGAGAAGTACACCTGCCCCGGTATGCCACGCTAGCTAAATTGTTCACCATAAACCAGAATTCTGTACAGGCCGTGGAACCCTTGCCTCCATCTCAACCAGAGGAAGGTAACGGCTCTAAGAAAACAATAGAGGACTGGTGTCAGCAACTACATTTGGGTACTGACTCCACTCCCTCACACCAGAAACAGGGAGTCTATCGGGTGGTTCAAGAGTACGAGAGAGTGTTTAGTAAACACCCGTTAGACTTCGGGCGAGTAAAGGGGGTAGAACACCATATCCCCACGGGAGACCATCCTCCCATAAAGGAGAGATACCGACCCGTACCCCCTGCACACTACCAATACGCCAAGGGGATGCTTAGAGACATGAAGGAGGCTGGGGTAATTAGGGATAGCTGTAGCCCCTGGGCAGCTCCACTGGTTTTGGTTAAAAAGAAAGACAACACCATGAGAATGTGTGTAGATTACCGGAAAATCAACCGTATCACACACAAGGATTCGTACCCCTTACCAAGGATAGAGGAGTCTTTGGCTGCTTTAAGATCTGCTAACTTCTTCTCTACTTTGGATCTCACTAGCGGGTCCTGTCAGGTTCCTGTAGCAGAGGCGGACCGGCAGAAGACCGCATTCACCACCCCGATGGGACTTAGCGAGTTTACCTGCATGCAGTTTGGACTCTGCAACGCACCAGGAACCTTCTAACGGTTGATGGAATGCTGTCTGGGACACCGAAACTTTGAGACGGTCCTGTTATACCTGGACGATGTCATCGTCTACTCCAAGACCTACGAGGACCACCTGAAACACCTGGCAGAAGTGTTCGAAGCCCTGGCAAACTACGGCCTGAAGGTGAAACCCTCCAAGTGTCACCTCCTGAAACCAAAGGTGCAGTACCTGGGACACGTGGTGAGTGCTGACGGAGTGGCTCCCGACCCTGATAAGATCACCACAATTAAGGAATGGCCAAGCCCCTCCAGCGTAAAGGAAGTGCGGCAGTTCCTCGGGTTGGTAGGCTACTACCGAAGGTTCATTCCGGGTTTCACCAAAAAGGCAGCTCCTATGCAGGACCTCCTGATAGGCCAGTCCAGGAAGGCCAAGAACCAGAAGCCGCCCTTCAGATGGGAGAAGTTGGAAGAAGAGTCCTTCCGCCAGCTGAAGATGGCCCTCAAGGGGGATGAAATCCTGGCGTACCCTGATTACAGCCAGCCCTTTATCCTCTACACCGACGCAAGTAACATCGGGCTAGGAGCCGTACTGTCCCACATCCAGCAGGGGAAAGAACGGGTAATTGCTTACGCCAGCCGAAAACTGCGACCCACCGAAAGAAACCCTGAGAATTACAGCTCATTCAAGCTAGAATTCCTGGCAGTGGTGTGGGCAGTCACCGAACGCTTTAAGCACTACCTCGCCTCTTCCCGGTTCACCGTGTACACGGATAACAACCCGTTGACACACCTGGATACGGCAAGACTCGGTGCCCTGGAGCAGAGATGGATGGCCCGCCTGTCCAACTTTGAGTTCACAATCAAATACCGGGCAGGACGCTCCAATACCAACGCGGATGCCTTGTCCAGAATGCCAAACCTACCGGACGTGGGGGAAGATCCAGAGGAACTGGAAGAAGTTGAACTTCCCGCGTTCCACCGGCATGGGACTATCCAGTATTCCCACCGTGTAAGGAGTAAGCAATCCGCTACGTTCAACCCCTTACCTCATTACAACTGGGCGGAAACGCAAGACAGTGACCCCGCCGTCCGACTGGTGAAGGAGATGCTGACTCAGCCAGATGCCCGCCTTGACCCAGACGCTCCGGAGGAGGCCAAGCAACTGTGGATTGAGAAGAGTCGACTGTTCCTTTACAAGGGGAAGTTGTGCCGCAGAATGGTTAACTCCCGGACGCATGAACTGATCTGGCAAGTAGTGGTGCCAAGAAGAGACGCGGCTATGGTGCTGGAGGCATACCACAACGGAGCTGGGCACTTCGGATGGAAGAAGCTGGAGTTCCTGCTGCGTGCGCGGTTCCACTGGGTAGGCATGAGAGGAATCATCGAGAGGTGGTGCAGAGACTGTGGCCCGTGCCACCTAAGAAGGAAGGACCGTGCCAGCCAGAAGACTCCCTTGCAGCCCATCATCACCTGACAGCCACTGGAACTGGTAGCCCTGGACCATGTGAAACTGGCTCCAAGCAGATCTGGGTATGTCTACGCCCTCACAATCGTAGATCATTACTCCCGGTTCCTGGTGGTGGTCCCGGTCAAGGACTTAACGGCTCAAACAGCAGCTAGAGCTTTCCAGCAGCACTTCTGCCGTCCACACGGATACCCAGAGCAGGTGCTGACGGACCAAGGACCAGCCTTTGAAGCGGAAGTCTTCCAGGAGTTCTGTACTCTGTATGGCTGCCGGAAGATAAGAACAACACCCTATCATCCGCAAACCAATGGGCTCTGCGAGAAAATGAACCAGGTGGTGATAGATCTTCTGAAAACATTGCCCCTGGAAGAACGCAGTCTGTGGCCTGAGAAACTGCCTGATCTGGTGGACCTATACAACCACATCCTGGTAGGTTCTACCAACTGTACCCCGGCTTACCTAATGAGAGCAAGACCTGGTAAGCTTCCTGTTGATCTGGAGATGGGAGTCCTGACACCCGAGGACACTTCACCAGAAGCAGACTGGGACACAGAAAGGCAGCAGCAGTACCGGAAAGTACAGGAGAGCGTGGAGCGAAGTCTCTGTCAAGCTAGAGAAAGACAGGAGAAGACTTACAACCAGTATGCTCCCGCTGTTCCCCTGGTACCTGGAGAGCAGGTCTTGAAGAGGAAGAGACGCCTCCACAAGTTGGACGACCAGTGGGAGAAGGACCCGTACACCGTACTGCCCTCAAGCCATGAGAACCCGAAAGTCTGCATAATCAGTAAGGACGGAGGAGAAACCACAGCCATTGTCTCCCGAGATCACCTGAAGAAGTGTCCCGAACAGCTACGAAGCCCTGAAGAAGAACAAGAAGACCCTCGACCCGCAGAGGAAAGGGAAGATATGGTCAGTACTGTGCTCGGAGACTTCCCTCGGTCTTGGACTCAAGTCAATGGCGCTGTTGTGGTACCCGTCCTCACCTTCCTCCAACCAGCATCTCAAGTACCTACAGAGAAACAGGTAGAGCTGGAAGAGCAGCCGGTCCAGGAGGCAGAAGACCCCACACAAGCAGACCAGGAGGATCAACCCTCTGCTTATAGTGAGCCTGCCGTGCCCCTAGTGAGCCAAAGAGCCCGTAGACAGCTGCCCAGTTTACCTTTGACAGCTCCTACACCCCGTAGCTCAGGACCAGTCAGTCAGCTCCGTAGGTCCACTAGAGCCACTAGAGGCCAGTTGCCCGTACGTTGGAGGATCTAAGTGTTTAGACTGTTTATTTGTATTTACCTGTTTTCTGTTACCTGTAAATAATTGTGTATTTTTAGTTATTTTATAGGTGTCATTTAGGGATTATCCGGAATCCTTTGTACATATGTTTGGAGCGTAACCCAGGAAAGGACAAAGACTGTTAAGGACTCGGGGCAGGACAGACCCCTACCTGGTTACGGCTCCCGGTCTCTTGGTGAAATGGACACCTTTGTTTTCTTCAAAGACTGCACCCGGTTGCGGACATGCCGTGACCATCCTAATGTGTTCTTCTTTATTGTACTGTTTCTGTTTTTACTTGTTATGTTTTACAAAAATATGTTTAGTCCCGGAGTACTAAATTTTACTAGGGGGGAATGTGGCACCCCAGGGGTCTGGTTTCCACAGTAATAGCAATATTACGTCTGTGAGCAGGTGGGAGGTTTCCTGGTCAGACATCCTATGCATGCCACACCTCCTGCCCAGTCCTGGGAGGGGAAGAACTTCCCCTATATAAAGCTGGGGCTGAGGCAGGGTTAGAAGAGAGTGAGAGAACACAGACAGAGACACAGTCTGGTCTGTAGTGGAGCAGCTTTAGGAGCAAGAAAGATCAGGAGCTCTGTGGGAGCTGTGCTAAAAGAGATCAGGGGCTGGAAGCTGTAGAGCTCGCCCTGATTGAAGAGTTCTTACCGGACCCGGAGTCCGAGGCTGTGGGGACTAATCCTTACCCAGCAGCAGAAACCGCCCGGCAGGGGATTTCAGGTCCTCTGGCCAAGAAACCCGAAGGCACGGTCACACGCAAGGGACCAGCACCGCCGTCGTGGAGCAGAAGCTACCAGAAGGCCCCGGGTGGATCAGGGAAATGCTGTAGATATAGTATATCTTGACTTCAGCAAAGCATTTGACAAAGTATCTCACACCATCCTTATTGAAAAAATGACCAAGTATGCAATGGACCAGGCAACTGTTAGGTGGATTCATAACTGGCTTAGTGATCGGACTCAAAGGGTGGTTGTAAATGGCTTCACATCCAGCTGGATGAATGTCTCAAGTGGGGTACCACAGGGCTCCGTCCTGGGACCTGTATTGTTCAACATCTTTATCAATGATTTAGATGAAGGAATTGAGGGTAAACTGATTAAATTTGCTGATGACACAAAGCTAGGAGGGATAGCTAATACTAGAGAAGAGAGAGAGAGGATTCAAAAAGACCTAAATAAACTGGAGCAGTGGGCAGCAACCAATAGAATGGTTTTTAACAGGGAAAAATGCAAAGTACTACATCTGGGCAATAAAAATGAAAAAAGCATATACAGAATGGGAGGAATAGAGCTAAGCAACAGTACATGTGAAAAAGACTTAGGTATACTAATAGATCATAGACTGAACATGAGTCAACAGTGTGATGCAGCAGCAAAAAAGGCAAATACAATTCTGGGATGTATTAACAGATGCATACAGTCTAGATCACGTGAAGTCATTATCGGTCTTTACTCCTCTTTGGTCAGACCTCATCTGGAATACTGTGTACAGTTTTGGGCACCACATTTTAAAAAAGACATAGACAAACTGGAGCAAGTTCAGAGAAGAGCGACCAGAATGGTGACTGGTCTGCAAACCATGTCCTATGAGGAACGGTTGCAGGATTTGGGAATGTTTAGCTTGCAAAAAAGAAGACTGAGAGGAGACTTAATAGCTGTCTACAAATATGTCAAGGGCTGTCACATTGTAGAAGGATCATCTTTATTCTCATTTGCACAAGGAAAGACTAGAAGCAATGGGATGAAACTAAATGGGAGGAGACACAGATTAGATATTAGAAAAAACTTTTTGACAGTTAGGGTGATTAATGAGTGGAACAGGCTGCCACGAGAGGTGGTGAGTTCCCCTTCAATGGACGTCTTCAAACAGAGGCTGGACAGACATCTGTCTGAGATGATTTAGTGAATCCTGCTTTGAGCAGGGGGTTGGACCAGATGACCCAGGAGGTCCCTTCCAACTCTACCATTCTATGATTCTATGAGTCACCGGCCATACGGGTGAGCACCACACGGTACACTCAGGGACGTGGGCTACTTTTACCAGCCTCTAGCAAGGTAGCCAGAAGAGTACGATTAGTTGGGGAGGCCTACAACTCCGCCTGGCCAGGGAAGATTCCATCTGCTCACGGACTGACCAGGCCCCGATCGCTAGCCAGTACTCCGGGAGGGTCTACCTTTGCCACCAGTAAAGACCCTGAACTACACCGCACCGTCTCTGAGTGTTTCATCATCAACATCCGCTGCCCTGAGGCCATACCCCTCCCGTTGGGGGTTATACCATCCCCGCTGCACAACCGTACCACCGGCCTCAGCGGTCTGCCCTGCAGCGGCGGTCTCATGACTGCATTCAACGGGTGGCGTAGTCGAGCAATATAACATCTACTGCTAAATACTGCCGCTCAGTTTGACTCCCTGGGCACGGACCGGGTCACCGCCACGAGACTACTACCCCCATCTGATCTGGCTCCGGGTAAGCCCCCGTGCGCGCGATGCCGCACGACACAGCAGGCCCAGGGGCGCGTCAGAAGCTTTAACCCCTTTCTGACATTGTGCATAATAATACGTCCCTGTGCCCTGGGCCTTATGGACCAGGTACGTATTATTACGACACAGGCTGTGCGGGATCAATCGCCACCGGTTGTCAGCTGATTTTGACAGCTGACACCCGGCACTTTAACCCCCTAAATGCTGCGATCGCAGCATTTAGCAAGTGAGTGGAGGGACAGAAGCACCTCTGCTCTTGGATCGGAGACCCTGCGCTGTCCTCACGGGGTCCCGATCGTTGCCATGGTGACACAATGTCATCATGACGACACCTGTGTCACCAGGCACCAGCAAGTTAGTTTGACCATGCGCAGTGCATGATCAAACTAGCTTGTGTCTGCAGCACTGACAGTTTACAAGGTATAGCAGTGATCCTGCACTGCTATACCTTAGAACTGCGATCAGCCTGCTGAAAGTGAAAGTCCCATAGTGGGATAAAGTAAAAAAAGTGAAAAAAAAGTTGTAAAAATATTTTTTTAAAAATAAAAAAATAATAAAAAAATAAAATATTATTATGAAGAAAAACAATAAGAGTACACATATTTAGTATCGCCGCATCCGGAACGACCTGATCTATAAAACTGTCCCACTAGTTAACCCCTTTAGTGAACACAGTAAAAAAAAAAGAATCAAAAAACGGTGCTTTATCATCATACCAACGAACAAAAAGTGGAATAAAACGCGATCAAAGAGACGAATATAAATAAAAATTATACCACTGAAAACATCATCTTGTCCCGCAAAAAGCAAGCCACCATACAGCTCCATCAGCCAAAAAATAAAAAAGTTATAGCTCTTAGAATAAAGCGATTTTTTCTATGAAATAGTTTTTATTGTGTAAAAGCGCCAAAACATAAAAAAAGATATAAATGCAGTATGGCTGTAAATGTACTGACCCGAGGAATAAAGCTGCCTTATTAATTTTACCACACGCAGAGCTGCATAAAAAAAACTAAAAAAACAATTACTGAATTGTTGGTTTTTGTTTATTCTGCCTCCCAAAAATCAGAATAGAAAGCGATCAAAAAATGTCACATGCCCGAAAATGGTACCAATAAAAACATCAACTTGTCCCGCAAAATACAAGCTATCACATAACTCTGTCGACCGAAATATGGAAAAATTATAGCTCTGAAAATATGGCGATGCAAAAACTAGTCTTTGCAAAAAAAAAAGTTTAGTGTGTGACAGCTGCCAAATGTAAAAACCCAATATGAATCTGGTATCACTGTAATCGCACCGACCCGAAGAATAAAGTCATCTAATCACTTAAACCGCACGAGGAACGGTGTAAATAAATAAATAAAACCAATTCTTCACCTGCTGTTGGTTTGTTCATTCAGCCTCCCAGAGTTCGCAATATGGCTCTGCCCACATTTATCCTGTGCTCTACGCTCAGGATATCTCTGTAAATCTCTGAAATACGTGATCCAGACGGAGCCTCCGGCGGAAGATTCCCTGTAATGAGGCAGATGGAGGCACCGTCTGGCCTGTGATCCCACGGTGTCCGTCTTTTTATTAGGCGTGAATAAAAGTGCCGTCGGCCACAGTTTTGCGAGCCTCTGATAAAAAGAACACCGCTGAACAGAGGCCACACAGAGTCCAGAGTAATTAACAAATAAAGTAGCACACTGCAAGGCTAAGTATGTAAACATGAAATATGGAATATGAATAGCATTACTGCTGTAGAAAATAGAAATAAATGAGAAATCTTAGCACATAAATTGGCCAATTCATGTGTATCTGGCAGCCGCGGTAAGGCGTTTCTCAGTGCCAGGACCCTACCAATGTGAATACCTCTCTAAGGGACAGGTACACATGAATTGGCCAATTTATGCGCTAAGATTTCTCATTTATTTCTATTTTCTATAGCAGTAATGCTATTTATATTCCATATTTCATGCTTACATACTTAGCATTGCAGTTTGCTACTTTATTTGTTAATTGTATATGGAGGTAGCTTCTCCTAGTAAGCACCTGTTCACACCTATTTCTCGTATTAGAAGTGCCATCAGTTTTTTCTGTTTACAGAGTCCAGAGTTAGGCCGGTTTCACATGTCCTGATATTTCCAGTATCGGAAAAACCGGTACGGGAGATATACGTGTCCATGTGCACCTGTGTGGCAACCGTGTGCCGCATCAGGAGCGCACATTCCGCCACCTGGGAATCAGCAGTACAGTTACCGCTGTTCCCAATCACCGGGTGCTGAATGCTGCCCTCATCATTGTAACCTGCTGGCGCTGTGATCAGCACAACCAAGGGACAATGATGAGAGTAGTAGTCTGCTCCCGCTGTGTCCTAGTGTAAAAATAAGAATAAAATTAAAAAATCCTTATACTCACCTGCCTATCAAAGTAAAAGTGAAGTACCCATAGCTCTTTCTTACATTCAAGCATCTGATGCTGATGCTCAGTCTATGTAGATGGCATCTTAGCTGTTGCTAGGCAACTTCCTTATAAGGTGAGATGCACCTGTAAGATTCCATCACAAGATTCCATCATGACATCACTGCTATTATGACATCATAATTCACAACCACTACTTATACAAGCGTTTACACTTCAGTGTCACTTTGATACCCCGGTGTCATTGTTGTCAGTGTTTAGCTACTTATCTAGTGATATACTGATTGCGCATTTCATTGAAATGTCTGGAATTTCTCCAGACAGACTTCAGGAGTTGGCACTACTCCAGGGGATTCTTACCACCTATACCCCTAACTGTGTGCTACCACTACCCGATGGCGTCCTCAGCTTCACTTACCGGCTGGTTATGGAGCTTGTACGGGACTGCTTGACCAAATACTACCAAGGTCGTATTACCTCAGAATATCTTCAGCATTTACAGCAGAACATCAGGACATTAGTACAACAGGTAAATAGCAGACAATCTGCACAAATTATTATTATTATGTCTAGTTGGTCTCCCTTACTGTATAGTGGTATTATTGGTAGTAATAAAATTTAGACTTTCTTCAGTGTCAGGCAGGGTCATATTTGTAATAGAGATCCCCATTTTGGGAAGAGGGTGTAAAAGTGCAGCATGAGCCTGTATGATTCAAATGTCAGGGCTAGATTTCATTCCTAGTCCAGTCCTTGTCCCTTAGTAAAGACACTTCATTTAGCACCTTAATCCGGATTTCTTATAAATATGTAATTATGATTTTTATTGTGTATAACAAATATTAATAATTTATCTCAGACCATAGAACTAGCCTCACTGATTAGAAATGTAAAGTACCCACAGTTCTTTCTTACATTCAAGCATCTGGTACTGATGCACAAACTATGGTTTTGCCACCTTAACTATTGCTAGGAAACTTCCTTTCACGGTGAGATGCCCCGTTAAGATTCCATCACAAGATTCCATCACGACATCACTGCTATTATGACATCATAATTCACCACCACTAATTATACAAGTGTTTTTATGCTGTATAAAAAATAATAATAATAATAATACAAATCAAATAATAATAATGGAATACAAGTTTATTTACAGAAAATTGTTCTTTAGATCGACACCAATATAATATATAAAATGTACCAAATGTGTAGTAATTGTAGCTGCAGATAGACAGGAGTAAAATGGTGACATAAATGGCCTCCTCCATTCTGCACTTTCTCTCATGATTTTCCTTTTGTATTTATTTCCATCTTTATAGGCTGAAGAAAAAGCCCAAAGTGGAAAATTGGCCTTTTTTAAACAACTGGCCCAAAATGTCCTGAATATACTGGAGAGTCCGGCCCGCTCACTGGAGCACCTGGTAAGGAGCCATCATCTTCTATATCACATGTCCTTGTCCCCTCCAGGCAGGCACAGGATATTTCATGACCGCCTGTCCCTGCGGCTCCATCATCTGTGATGGCAGTCTGTACTCAGCGGTGGGAGTTTGTATTTCTGCCTCTGTTTTGCTCGATCATCACAATCTTCCTTCTTGTAAATGCTGCAATTCTGATAACAGAGATCAGTTGTATATACAAGTACCTTATATATTATTGTTGATTTACTGGAGGGAGTGGCTGTGTATAGTCCGTCCAATACTGAAATTACCAGTAAATCCAATGTTTAGTCCTTCCTATCTATTGTATATGATAATTTAGTATTTGTGAAATGTTATACTAATTGTACATATTATAACCATCAGGAAACATCCGAAGGTGACTCCGAAGAGGGGCAAACCGTGAACATGCCTGACCCTAATATTAGTCAGTTAGAGCTAAAAACTGATCTGATTGAAGGTAAGCCGATCATCTAATATTTTACATTCAAATATCCAGATATTATAGAGAATGGCAGAGAATATGTAGATTTACTCTTCATTCCCTGTAATGGAGAGGGATCATGTAATTCTACTTCACGCCTGTGTGGTCTTCTCGGCTCCAAAATGAGGGTCATAGATCCCCAATCATGTAATTGTTCAAAAATACCATATTTTGAAGACTATAAGATGCACCGGACCATAAGAAGCAGGTGAAATTTTGGAGCGGAAAATAGGAAAAACATTTTTTTAATAAAATGGTGGAGCAACTTATAATCCAATTTTGTGGTAACTTTTCTAGGGGAAAGGCGGCGGAAAGATGGCAGCAGCAGGAGTGGGGCGATGCTGCACTGAAGGCCCTGCACTTCCATGGTTTTCAATCTGGTGGACCTTGGGAAAATCTCCACCGGAGGTGGCGCATGCACAGATTGAGATCTCGGGAGACAAGATCTCAATCTGCATGCGCCATCTCCAGAATCCATTTTTCCGAAGTCCACCACACTGAAAATCATGGAAGTGCGGAGTCTCCGGCGACATTTTCTGAAAGCCCAGGGGCCGCTGCATCCTTGCACCGCCGAACACCCCCTCCTCCCAGCCTGGGGCCCACAGCATCGCCCCACTCCTGCCGCCGCCAGCTTCCTGCAGCAGTGACCCTGCGTCCTGGGGCCTCGCTTCACCGCAACCCCCCCCCCTCAGTAAGCTACGTTGGGATAAGACGCACCCCCATTTTACAGAAAAAAGTGTGTCTTATAACTTGAAAAATACGGTAATCAGATCCTGAACAATCGCCCAGTGTATCTATCTCTGGATGTGCCATAAATACTGTATATTTAGTATGTGCAGAATACCAGATATCTAGTTTTTATATCATTTACAGAGATCTTGTCATGTCCTTCATTATATGGATGTGTTATATATTAAGTACTGATATAGACTGATACATGACATCTTTTCATTATTTTATCATTATTTTAGAAATAACTGTGTCGACGGCCAGTACTGATGGTGGAATATGTGAGACACCAGAGATCCACGAATCTGCCAGTGTAAGTATCAGAGGAGACGTCTGTTTATCATCAGATAACGGGGTATGAATTACACATATAATATTATACCCCAGATGACAATGGGATATCTTTGCTTTTATGTAGATCAGATCTATTGTGAGTAATGATGGCATTGTTATTCTGCCTCTTCTGTGTGATGCCCCTTATCATACCCTGCAGTACAGTGATATCTATGCATGGGGAATATCCCCTTAAAATATAATACTGTCTGTGGAGGGTCCGGCTTGCATCATGTCCTCTACATCTGCTGCAATGTAATCAGCGTGGACATAATATAGAGGAGAAGTTCCTGCATCTGGAGCTTTTATTTTCCTGCAGATTCTATGTCTTAATGTCATTTCTTATTATTTCTAGGCCTTGACCGGATCATTGAACTTGGAGACAAGTCCTAGTAAGACCGACTTTAAACCAATCAAACTGATCAGCAGTGGAGCTTATGGGTGAGCTTTATGTTTGCATAATATACATTTCCTAGTGTTCCTTATGACAATGCTTCTGTCTCTGTGCCCAGCCCGTACAACAGAGAAATGCTCTGAGTCCATACTGTCCACAAGAGATGAGCGAATCAGGCAAAATTCTAATTTGCTTGTTCACGTGGACTTGTGAAAATACAATTCAAGGAGAAATTAATGTCCCTTATTATGCTCTGGGGCCTCACCAGGCCCCAGAACATAATAAGCATAAGAAACATACTTATACTCCCCTTACTGCTCAATTCTCTAGCCCCTCCACTTCTCACCGTCACCCGTCCGGTCCTCACTGCCTCTTCAGTTTGCCACCGCTCACGCTATGCAAGGACTTCAGGCTTTGAGAAGGTCTGAGAGAGTTCTATGCAAGAGCATAAAAAGTCACAACATTGTGACACCGTGACTGTTCTTGCGCTTGTGCATAATCCTCCCAGATCTCATCAATGTTGGAAGTCCCGTCCCAGTATGAGAGGCATTTGGATTTCAGCATTAGCAGCAGAGATTTGAGGATGCGGCAAGGAACGGACGGTTGAGGCGGAGGGGCCGTAGAAGTGAGTATAAAAATTTGTTTATTTTTAAACTTTTTTATGGCCTTTCAAGATTTTGAAAATGGTGGCCAACGCTTGACATTTTGCTAAATCCATGAGTAAGCAAATTACAAAAAACAAAACAAACAAAAAAACAAAACGCCATTTTGGTGAATGCAGAATTTTGCAAAATCTGAGTAGAATTTAATTCCACTCAAATGTGTTAGCTCATGTCTACTGGCCACATCTATATGTCATTATTTAGGTCAGTTAGGACGTGACATAGATGAGGACCTCGCATAGGTCATCATTTATGTTGTGTAACTTGATGGATTTCTACATGGATTTCTAGTGACATCTAGTAGTAACCAGACAATCATGTGATGAGGTTTATAGACAAAATGTTAGTAAGAATTCATTATAAATCATGGATTTTCCTTCTCTCCAGAGCCGTCCACTTAGTGCGACACAAATACACAAGCCAGCTATTCGCTATGAAGAAGCTGGACAAGGAGAACGTGAATATTCCAAGAAGACTTGAACGTGCCTTTCTAGAGAGGGACATCCTAACATTTGCTGATTGTCCCTTTGTGGCCTCCATGTTGTGCTCCTTTCCAACTCCTCATCATCTGTGTATGGTCATGGAGTATGCAGCAGGTAAGTCATATCCATTGTGCCTATATCCAGCCTCAATCTGCTTATCTCTAGCATCTTCTCCATAATCTGAATGTGACCACATGGACGGTTACATGTCCATACTGCATTTACTATAAGTTATCTGTTACCAAGATGCCAGGAAAATCATTATCTCTGTGAAAGTCTCTGGTGAATGTCCTCACTGAGAATGGCAAAAATATCCACTGAGGATAAAAGGAGGATTTGACTCAATTCTAACAGTTTGTATAGATGAGCATTTCACAGAGTAATGAATAAGAGGCTTGCAGATGAGGCACGGCTCTGTCTTTTTATATTGGGTCACTCTGCTTTATACGCTCTACATTAGGCCTCTTTCACGCTTCAGTATTTCTGGTACGTGAGGTGACAGTTTACCACACGTACTGGAGACACTGACACATGTGCGCACATGTCAGTGTTTCCACGGACCGTGTGTCCATGTGATCCACACGTAGACATGTCTGTTTTTGGCCAGCAGGACGGATCACACAGACCCATTCAAGTCAATGGTTCAGTGTAAACACATACCGCACACGGATGCCATCCGTGTGACATGTGTCGGCGCCTGGGAATTAGCGATAAAGTTAGCGCCGGGTGCTAAACGCTGCCCTCATCATTGTCCCCTGCCGGCGCTGCGATCAGAACCAGCAGGGGTTAATGATGAGGGTTGTCTTCTCCCAGTGTATTTCTACCTGTAAAAATAAGAATAAAAAAAAAATCTATACCCTCACCTGTCCTAAATGTCCCCCACTGTAATCCATGAGACCGCTCAGCAGAGGAGCCGGGGAGAATGACTCCTGCAGCGAGCGGCCCCGAATCTGCGCTGAGCTCAGCGAGCGGTGTCCTGTCACTCACTGAGCTCAGCTGAGGTCTGGCGTCGCTCGCTGCAGGAGTCATTCTCCCCAGCTCCTCTGCTGAGTAGTCGCATGGATTACAGCAGGAGATACTTAGGACAGGTAGGTGAGTATAAGGGTTTTTTTTTATTTTATTCTTATTTTTACAGGTGGAGACACCGGGAGCAGACTACAACTCTCATTATTAACTCCTGCTGGTGCTGATCGCAGTGCCGGCAGGGGAAAATGATGAGCGCAGCGTTCAGTACCCGGCTTTTGGGAATAACGCTAACTGTACACTGATTCCCAAACGCCGGTACGTGTGCTCCTGATGCGGCACACGGACATCTCCGACACAGGTTTTTCCGGTACCAGAAATATCCGGACGTGTGAAACCGGCCTTATACAGTATATAAAGCAAAACCACAAATGAGACTGCTAACACCTTTAACTAATTATATATTTATTTATTGCAAGATACATAGTATATATAGCTCATACTTTTTTGGCCAGAATAGTGTCTCTTTTTTGTATGAGTTACCTTGTTATTTTTAAATATTTATTCCACGTGACTAATAAAGATTCTGCTGTAGGAGGAGACTGTGGCAGTTTTATGAAGAACTATGGGTGTTTACCTGTCCCCTTGGCTCGTCTGTACATTGCAGAAACGGTTCTAGCTGTGGAATATCTGCACAGCTATGGTGTAATGCACAGAGACCTGAAGCCTGAAAAGTAAGTGACACTTGTAGTATAAGAAAGGGGAAAAAAGATATCGTTTATTATACAAACTATTTGCAACTTGGGGCTGACATCCTCTTTTTTTCACAGCCTCCTGATAACGTCAACTGGTCATATTCAAGTTACAGATTTTGGGCTTTCCAAACTCTGCCTCATGAGACCAACATCAGAGATCTACAAGGCTCCAATTGAGGACATCACCAGAGAGTTCCATGATAAGGAGGTAGGCAGGAACTTGTTCTTTACTCATCTCCTCCATTTCTCCTTCTCTTATACTTTCTCATCTAGAAAACGTTTCCACTGATGTTATTTGTCACAATTATGTTCTCTGATCATTATCTCATTCCTCTGTTTTTTCCAGATTGCTGGCTCCCCTCATTACATAGCCCCAGAAGTTATCTTAAAGGAAGGCTATGGAAGGCCAGCTGACTGGTGGTCAATTGGGATCATCCTATATACATTTCTTGTAGGACGTGTACCATTTTATGGGCCTTCCAAATATGACATTTACAGCCATATTGTCAGGGGTAAGTAAAATAATCTGATTGCTGTGTAATGTCATTGTTATTTGAATAGATTAGTTGTGTGATTTAGTTACTTTTGTTAATATAAAAGATTTTTGTTTTGATAAAATAAATTAAGATGTTTCATTTTCTGTAATATTTGCTTTTTACATAACAGATGACATATATTGGAAACTTACTAATTCGGCTTTTCCAGCCACAGCTCGGGATATCATCATTGAGCTGCTCAGAAAAGATCCAGCACAAAGACTTGGGACAGGTAATGTATATAATACTATTATTAATGACTTATTACACCTCTGTGAACAGAAAATGAATAATGAGGATCAGCACTGAGGTTTTGTTCTCTACCAGCTTGGCCATTCCCCATTCTTCATGCTAAGACTTTCAGTACATCTACTTCACTTCGGCTCTGTTACGTCAACCGTTCAGATTAACGCCCCCTTCACACGTCCGTATAAAATCAGTACTGAAACCAGTACCGGAAAAAAACAGTACTAGTGTCATCAGTGTTTTGAATCAGTGTGCCATCAGTGTTTTTCCGGTACGGCAAAGAAAAAGAAATGATAAAGTATCTCTTATACTTTGTAATGTTAAACAGATACAGCGTAAGGAAGGCACACAAATGGCACACGGATGCCATCTGTGTGATGTACGTGTTTTTCAGGGTCCCATAGACTTGTATTGGCACTTGTCATCTGTGCTGCCACAAAAAAACAGCAGCATAGATGATAATGGGTACGGGTGGCATACGTGAAAGAAAAATGGATGCCACATGTAGTGCAAACACGGATATGTGTAGGAGGCCTAAGAAACTTGTCTCTTTGACAATAACTATATCACTATTCATTGTTTTCCTTTTCAAGGAGGAGCAAATGAGATCAAATTTCATCCATTCCTGCGTAACTTAGATTTTGACAACCTTCTAAGTCAGAAGTCGCTGTTCATTCCTGATCTTGAGTCAGAAGAGGATACCATCTACTTTGACAGTAAGTAGAATGAGACATCATCTGCAGAAAGCTGCTGTGTGTCTTGCATTTC
This sequence comes from Phyllobates terribilis, assembly GCF_046119375.1. Taxonomy (NCBI): domain Eukaryota; kingdom Metazoa; phylum Chordata; class Amphibia; order Anura; family Dendrobatidae; genus Phyllobates; species Phyllobates terribilis. The sequence goes on along the minus strand of NW_027362974.1, from coordinate 2,840,819 downwards.
ATTTTAAGTGAGAATCAGTCCCCACCTTGATTCATGATCAAATGGTGACTGTTCAGGACAAAGTATTATGCTAATAATCTCGATTAACTCTTGTACTTTTCAGCTCGATGTAGCAGACATCAACATATTGATTCAGATGAGGGGGACACAAGTGAAGATAATGACTGGCCGGAAAGCCAAAACTTTCTATCATCTTCGCATAGGCTTTCTAAAGTAAGTATGTGACCAATAAGATCCATACAACCTGTAATTAAAATAAAATTGTAAAATATTAAAATATTTTTTTTTCCTCTTTGTATTAGCTCTGTTCCATCCATACCAAGATGATGAACAATGAAGAACCCAAGTCACCTCCAGGGTATTCACCAGAAAGTGCAAAACAGTCAGACATGTGAGCAAATTATTTTTATGGGGTCCATTCTGATATGTGTACACAACACCAAATTCAAGACGAGTGTAAGTCGATACTAAATCCAGTATCGATGACCACATGATTGCTGATCACCATGTTTCTGACTTGTGATAACGCTGGTGATGAAAGTTGATAACTATGACCAGCTTTAATTTCCAGTTCATTACAGGAAAATAAATATTGCTAGTGATTCTCCATTCTTGCTGGTAGAAGAGGGTCTTGAGCACAGCATCCCCTTCATGTTATTCAGATGTCCTAATGGGCTTTGCAGACAGGTGTTGTATCCGTATCTATTGTTTTCACTTGTAATTTATATGTTTTTCTTCTACCAAACAGACAGAAAGATTCTCCCCCCTCTAAGTCTGAAGACAACCAGACGCAGAAAGATTCTCCCCCTTCTAAATCCGATGACAACCAGACACAGAGAGATTCTCCCCCCTCTAAGTCTGATGACAACCAGACGCAGAAAGATTCTCCCCCTTCTAAATCTGAGGATGACAACCAGACACAGAGAGATTCTCCCCCCTCTAAGTCTGATGACAACCAGACGCAGAAAGATTCTCCCCCCTCTAAATCTGATGACAACCAGACGCAGAAAGATTCTCCCCCCTCTAAGTCTGATGACAACCAGACGCAGAAAGATTCTCCCCCCTCTAAATCTGATGACAACCAGACGCAGAAAGATTCTCCCCCCTCTAAATCTGATGACAACCAGATGCAGAAAGATTCTCCCCCCTCTAAATCTGATGATGATAAGCAGAGGCAGAAAGATTCTTCCCCCTCTAAATCTGATGACAACCAGACGCAGAAAGATTCTTCCCCCTCTAAGTCTGATGATGACAAGCAGTGTTTCACTGCTGAAGGCAGACAGTCATCCATATTGTCAGGTATGTATAGCTCTATAGGTCATTCTATTGCAGCCTGTGTCAAAAAGTGTAATGTGAAAACAGCCCAACATTTCATTTTATAAAAATCCTCACTCTTAGGCTGTGTGCCCACGATGCGTTTTTCAAGCGTTTACGCTGCGGAATTTCTACAGCGTAAACACTTGGGAAACGCTTGGTAAACCTTCCCCCATGGTCTCCAATGCAATTCCGCACTTTCAATGCCCATGCTGCGTATTTTTCCGCAGCGTTTATGCTGCGCTCAAAAATACGCAGCATGTCCATTAATTTTGCGGACGCGCAGCGTAATCGCCGCCATTGACTTGCATTAGAACGCGCTAATTCCGCAAGACTGCATCTGTACTTGCGTAATTGGCGCTTTCTAATGTGCGGATGGTACCCAAGAGGAGAGGAGACTCTCATCCAGACCTGGGTACCATAGAATCTGTAAAGAAAAGAATTTAAAATAAAAAATAAAGCTTATAATCACCTTCCGATGTCCTCCCAGTGTTTTGTCCACGCCGTCCGGTCTCTTGCAATGCTCAATAAGGACCCATCACATGACTCAATGACGTCACCGCAGGTCCTTCACAGCACCGCGAGCATTGCAAGAGACCGGACGCAGCAGAGATGACACCGGGAAGACACCGGAAGGTGAGTATAATCTTTTTTTTTTCATTTTTTACCATTCTTATTCTTTTTTTTAACTATTACTCGGTCACACTATATAAATCCATGCCGGTTGCATGGATTTAAATAGTGTGACCAACTTGTCAAGCACTTTTCCAAGTGATGCTCAAAATCGTTTGGAAAACTTCTTGAAAAAACGCATGCGAAAGCGCATGTAAAAATGCTGAAAAAACGCTTCTCTCTGGCAGAAAAAACGCATGTAAATCTGCATGTAAATCTGCATACGTTTTTTTCTGCCAGAGAGAGGCAAAAACGCTCTGCATCAAATCTGCTACGTGGGCACATAGCCTCATAGGTTATAATTTTTAATGCATAAGAAGCCATTCAGTCTTCTGCCAAACTGATTCTGAATACTGCACCCATGGCTCCATCTAGGCCTATACTGATCCTTATCACCTTAAGAATGCACTGAGGTTTTAGCTAACTTATTTTAAGATATTACTTGCAGGATGCCGCAGTGTTATCATGTTAATAAGGGGACATAGTTCCCTGGCTAGACACCACATATCGGAAAACCTACAGGTTTCATATTAATCAGTTCACAAGGCAATCTAATTCTCAGACCCTCAGGTGGTTTTATGTATATATGACATATTCTCTCTATTATGGTGCAATAATCAATTACCGGGACTACAGGGTACAAGAATAACAGAATTCTATATAAAGATACAAAGCTAATCTTTTAGGAGTTTATAATATACATCTTTTTCTTGTTTTTTTTATCAGAATCACCAGTTCAGGGGAAAAGAAAATCTGCATCGAAAGATCGACAAAAAACAGAGAAGGTAGAAGAGAGAAGAAGTAGAAGAGGTAAGTGTAACAATAAGCTCCATGTTGCATGATGTCAGTCAGTGAGAAGGAGTCATGTGGAGCAGATATTATCTGTAGGATTACTGACAATGACCCCGTACATCTGTATGGATACGACTCCTCTATCATCCTGTCACAGTGACACTACAGTAGTATCCTCTAATACATACATGTCAAACTCTGGCCCGTGGACCAAACCTGGCCCGCAGGGTGGTTATATTTGACCCACGACAACAGAACCACCACCACTATTTGGGGCCATTATTCTGTATGGAGGACAATGTGGGGCCCATTATACTGTACGGAGGACTATGTGGGGCCATTATTCTGTATGTAGGATTATGTGGGGTCCAAGTTTTTCATTTTGGCCCTCTGTGTGTTTGAGTGTGACATCCCTGCTCTAATATGTAGTCCCATTACTTACATTAGTTATGTCTCTTTGTCTCCTCTCACAGGTTCCACCTTCCGCCGGCTGATATCATCTTGCCGGCGTGGATTATCCAGGGTTGCTCGCTCCATCAGACAAAGCTGCATATTTGCTCCCTGTCATCGGAGCAACACAAACATCTCAATGTGAAAAACCCTTCATGTCTAGTGCCTAGTACAGCATGTCCACCATTAAAGATGCACCTGTGTGGAAGGACTTGTACCATCTACCTGTGGCCTTCTGACCAGCAAGTAACATCTGCAGAAGAAGGCCCTCCAAGAACATCTCTTCATTCTTCCATGTAATTCTTAATAAAAAAAAAACTAAAAAGAATCATTTCAAATTGATTAATGTCCCTTTGCATTTAATGTAATACTACTGACATTTATGGCATATCAGTACTAAACATCATATATGTCTGATGAGAGAATATCGTTTCCATGTTTCATGTTAATCCTCTAATCCTCAGCCAAAAGTGGAAGAGAAGACCAGTGATTCTGTTACATCTACGAATGACAGTCAATCCAGGGAAAAACACCTTCTGATCCATACATTTTTCAGGCACTCTGATCCTTTTACCTTCATGTGGCTCTACTTAAGGTTTATGTATAAGAACCAGTTGGATTCAGTACTGGGCATCCTGGGGGTCCCAGCAGCCACATCCCAATTGTTCAACTAAAAAAGACATACTGTATTATAGTGTGATATATATATATATATATACACACTGTGTGCAGAATTATTAGGCAAATGAGTATTTTGATCACATGATACTTTTTATACATGTTGTCCTACTCCAAGCTGCATAGGCTTGAGAGCCAACTACCAATTAAGTAAATCTGGTGATGTGCATCTCTGTAATGAGGAGGGGTGTTGGCTAATGACATCAACACCCTATATAAGGTGTGCTTAATTATTAGGCAACTTCCTTTCCTTTGGCAAAATGGGTCAGAAGAGAGATTTGACGGGCTCTGAAAAGTCCAAAATTGTGAGATGTCTTGCAGAGGGATGCAGCAGTCTTGAAATTTCCAAACTTTTGAAGCGTGATCACCGAACATTCAAGCGTTTCATGGCAAATAGTCAACAGGGTCACAAGAAGCGTGTTGGCCAAAAAAGGCGCAAAATAACTGCCCATGAATTGAGGAAAATCAAGCGTGAAGCTGCCAAGATGCCATTCACCACCAGTTTTGCCATATTTCAGAGCTGCAATGCTACTGGAGTATCAAAAAGCACAAGGTGTGCGATACTCAGGGACATGGCCAAGGTAAGGAAGGCTGAAAAACGACCACCTTTGAACAAGAAGCATAAGATAAAACGTCAAGAATGGGCCAAGAAATATCTTAAGACTGATTTTTCAAAGGTTTTATGGACTGATGAAATGAGAGTGACTCTTGATGGGCCAGATGGATGGGCCAGAGGCTGGATCAGTAAACGGCAGAGAGCTCCACTCCGACTCAGATGCCAGCAAGGTGGAAGTGGGGTACTGGTATGGGCTGGTATCATCAAAGATGAACTTGTGGGACCTTTTCGGGTTGAGGATGAAGTGAAGCTCAACTCCCAGACCTACTGCCAGTTTCTGGAAGACAACTTCTTCAAGAAGTGGTACAGGAAGAAGTTGGTATCGTTCAAGAAAAACATGATTTTCATGCAGGACAACCCCATAGAGAACCTGTGGTCCATCATAAAATGTGAGATCTACAGGGAGGGAAAACAGTACACCTCTCGGAACAGGGTCTGGGAGGCTGTGGTGGCTGCTGCACGTAATGTTGATCGAAAACAGATCAAGCAACTGACAGAATCTATGGATGGAAGGCTGTTGAGTGTCATCATAAAGAAAGGTGGCTATACTGATCACTAATTTTTTGGGTTTTTGTCTTTGCATGTCAGAAATGTTTATTTCTATATTTTGTGCACTGATATTGGTTTACCTGGTGAAAATAAACAAGTGAGATGGGATTATATTTGGTTTTTATTAAATTGTCTAATAATTCTGCACAGTAATAGTTACCTGCACAAACAAATATCCTCCTAAGATAGCCAAATCTTAAAAAAACCACTCCAACTTCCAAAAATATTAAGCTTGGATATTTATGAGTCTTGTGGGTTGATTGAGAACATAGTTGTTGATCAACAATAAAAATAATCCTCTAAAATACAATTTGCCTAATAATTCTGCACACCGCGAATATCTATATATATAATCGTCTTATCCCGTCTGTCTGTCTGTCTGTCTGTCGGGGAAATCCCGCGTCACTGATTGGTCCAGCAGCGGCCAATCAGCGACGCGGGATTTCAGAAAAAAGATGGCGGCTGTTAGAGGCTCATCTGCGGGACGGAGCTCAGCGGCGATGCAGCCGGGAGATGACTGGCGCGAGGCTCTCATCTCCCGGCCGCTAGCAGCAGAAGAACCCCGACCGGCGAGCAGCCGCTCATCTCCCGGCTTCTCGCAGCGGAAGTAGCCGCACAGGCAGTGGCGTTGACCTCCATGCGGCTAGGGTGTCAAGGGAGGATCGGGGAGCGGCGCTGCGGGTCGGGATACTTCTGCTGCGAGAAGCCGCTCATCTCCCGGCTTCTCGCAGCGGAAGTAGCCACACAGGCAGCGGCGCTCCCCGGTCCTCACCAATACGATTCTGCTCCCCGGTCCTCACCTATACGATTCGCTGATTGGTCGCGGTCTCTGGCCGCGACCAATCAGTGATCTTGGCGCAAAAGTTAAACACCGCTGTGCTGATTGGTCGCGGCCGCTGCCCGCGACCAATCACCGATTTGGACGCCACATTTAAATAGCGGCCACGACCAATCACCGATCTTGGCGCAACATTTAAACACTGCTGTGCTGATTGGTCACAGACGCTGCCCGCGACCAATCAGCGATTTTGGCGCCAAATTTAAACACTGCTGTGCTGATTGGTCGCGGACGCTGCCCGCGACCAATCAGCGATTTTGGCGCCAAATTTAAACAATGCTCTGCTGACTGGTCGCGGATGCCAGCCACGACCAATCAGCGAGATTGGCGCCAAATTTATACAACGCTCTGCTAATTGGTCGCGGACACCAGCCACGACCAATCAGCGAGATTGGCGCCAAATTTAAACAATGCTCTGGCGCCAAATTTAAACAACGCTCTGCTGATTGGTCGCGGCCGCCAGCCGACCGCGACCAATCAGCGAGATTGGCGCCAAATTTAAACACCACTCTGCTGATTGCGCCCAGTCGGCCGCATACATATTCTAGAATACCCGATGCGTTAGAATTGGGACACCATCTAGTATATATATAAATATATTCACTTGTGGAAAACCCTTTTAACTAGGGCTGTGGTGTCAGTAAGTCAAATTTCCAACTATAATAATTACTAATACCAAATATACTGCAACAAATAATAGTAAATATTCAGCAATTTATGCATGAAAATAATTTATAATATACAATATTAACACTATATAAGTATTTACATTTTTTTCTACCTGCAGTTGGAGTTGGTACGTTCTTCTGATACTAACTCCACAGCTCGGCTTTTCCTTCTTTCCTGCTCCTCTAACATAAAAGTACAGCAATTAATTACGACAAGTTAATCATTTAAATGCTGCTGTCAATCTCTGACAGCAGCACGTAAATGTAACCAGTGCCACTGCTTCCATTTACCAGCTCCCATCTGTGCCCTGTGACATGATCTCGGGGGCTGATGGGTCACTAGGACAGTGAGGGCCCTGTGCCCGCTGTCTTGGTGCTCCTCTGGAGCTCATCTATATGCTGAGCTTCAAAGGAGACCGAGATTTAGGCTACCGTCCCACTATCAGTATTTGGTCCAATTTCACCACAAATGGATTTTTTTCCCCATTTTTAGTACATTGAATAGTAAAATGAATCATTCAAAACTACAAGTAACCCCAAAGTCATGCCAGTTTCCATGGCCCAGAAGATTCTCTGAAGGAAGAGTGTCATTGGGTGACTGCTTCTTTGGTAAATACCATAAACATTAGCACTTAAAAAGGTCCATATGTCTGGAACCGTATAGATGATTTCGAAAGAAACAAAAAAAAGCTCAGTGATAAGAAACAGATGATGGTTATTAATGGAACACACTAACTGGGTCACATTTAAAAGTGGTGTACCCCAGGAGTCAGTATTGGGACTTCTATTTAATACAATTATTAATGACCTTTTGGGGGGTATACAGAGTAAAATTTCAATATTTTCAGATGATCGTAAACTCTGCAAGGTTATCAGTACATAGGAGGATAATGTAATATTACAGAGGGATTTATGTAAGCTTGAGGTTTGGGCTGAAAAATGGCAATTGAAGTTTAATGTAAATAAATGTTCTTGCTTGGGACAAATTACAATGTACAATTATGTACTAAACACTGGGAAAACCATCACTGGAAAAGACTTGGGTGTATGGGTGGACAGCAAACTCAACTTTAATAACCAGTGCTAGGCCGCTGCTGCCAAGGCAAATAGAACCATGGAAGCATTAAAAGAGGCATAGATGCTTATGATAAGAACATAGTTTTGTCTGTATACAAGTCACTAATTCAGCCACATTTAGAATACTGTGTATAATTTTGGTCTTTGGTGTATAAGACGGACATAGTTGAACTAGGACGTATGCAGACAAATGCAACCAAGGTTATTAAGGGAATTGGTGCACTGCAATTCCAAGACAGGTTATCAAAGTTAGGGTTATTCAGTTTGGAATAATGAAGGTTTAAGGGCGATCTTATTACAATGTACAAATATAAGAAGAAACAGTATAGAGATCTTATTAAGGAACTTTTTACATATAGACCTTCAACGATGACAAGGAGGCACCCTCTCCTACTAGAAGAAAGATGGTTTCTCAGTCATCATAGATGGCGATTCTTTACTCTAAGAATAGTGAAATTACGGGACTTTCGGGAACATAAACATCACAGTAAAAGATAATGCCTTACCAACACCAGGTCAGATTACCAGTGCACCGCAGGATGCAGCAAGCCTCCATGATAAAGGCGGGGGCAGCACATGTGCAAAATACTAATGCCGACAGCCACTCACTAACCTACCAATTCTTGGAGGGGGTGGCTGTGTAGTATTATGCATGCACACCGATGGAGTTGTGAGCTTGCGTATTTTGGCCAAAATATCGTCCAATACCTCATGTGGTGTACTTATCTTATATACTATTTTTCATCTTTTTTGCACATCTTTTTGCAGGATGCAGCCAGGCCTCTTTAGTGTTGGCTGGGTGAATTGGGGCGTCTGTCCTGTGGGGGTGCATGTATATAGTTCTGGGCAACCCGCCTGATCTAATACTATGGGCGTCATCAATACGCTGCAAGCAAGACATCAATAGGCTGCAAGCCAGACACTGTGTATCACACATATCTGTGTGACTGGCGCCCTATGCAGACTCCATCGGTGTGCATGTATAATACTACACAGCCACCCCCTCCATGAATTGGTAGGTTAGTGAGTGGCTGTCTGCATCAGTATTTTGCACATGTGCTGCCCCCGCCTTTATCATGGAGGCTTGCTGCATCCTGCAGTGCATTGGTAATCTGACCTGGTGTTGGTAAGGCATTATCTTTTACTGTGATGTTTTTTGAAATTATGTCCAATGTTCACCATTTTTAATATTCAGACTTTCGGGAACATCATATTGTAATTGTTGATTTACTAGACAAGTTCAAGTATGGCCCGGATGCTTTTGTTGAAAAATATATTACAGGTTATGGGAACTAGATTCTGTGATAGGACGTTCATCCAGGGAACTAGTCTAATTGCCATTAGTGGAGTTGGGAAGGATTTTTTCGTTAATAGGGGGCAATTAGCATCTGCCTCATGGGTCTTTTGCCTTCCTTTGTATCAACATGTTAGGTTATAGGTAGAACACAATGGATGTCTTCTTTCAATGTATTGTGTGGGGAAATGTATTGTCAGGGGGAATCATACTGTACATCATGCTGTGTGTAATAGGACCGTGGGGGCATCATATTGAGTGTGATAGCCACTGTGGGGCCATGAAAGTGGTATCATACTGTGTGTAGGCATATATGAGGAATTGGACTAGATTAGAATACTGGCATTCGAGAAAGAATGTCACACCGATTGTACTCCCGGGATTATGGTGTGCTGTGTAATAATATATGGTAGCAGGACCCCTCTAGTCTTCATTCCAGGTATACTAACTGCTCAGTGTTACATTGATTTGGTCGTGGAACCAGTGATATGGACATTTCTTAAACGTGCCTCAGTAACTATTTTTCAACATGGAAATGTTAAGCTACATGTTGCAGGTGCTACTGTGAGCAGCATGCTTGACTTAAACATGATACCATGGCCAGAAGCATCTCCGGATTTGACTCCCATCAAGCACTTCATTGGTCGAGCATTGCAAAAGGAGTTGCCGTCAGCAGATCTTGATGATTTGTGTGCCCAAGTGCATTCATTATTCCTCTCTGCTCTGCCTTGCTCACCGCTCCGGCGGTTCCTCTCTGCTCTGCCTTGTCCACCGCTCCGGCGGTTTCGCCCTGCTCTGCCTTGCTCACCGCTCTGGCGGTTCCTCCTGCTCTGCCTTGCCCACCGCTCCGGCGGTTTCGCCCTGCTCTGCCTTGCTCACCGCTCTGGCGGTATCTCTCTGCTCTGCCTTGCCTACCGTTCCAGCGGTTCCTCTCTGCTCTGCTTGTCTACCGCATCTGCGGTTCTGTTCCTGAATCCCAGTTTGTACTGGACCCTATCCAGCCTGCGCTCCAACCTGCTAGTGCCTCCCTGTCTGCACTCCAGCCGTGTTTGCCAGTACCCCCCTGTCTGCATACCAGCCGTGCCTTGCCAGTGCCCTCCTGTCTGCATACCAGCCGTGCTTGCCAGTATCCTCTTGTCTGCACTCCAGCCGTGCCTGCCAATACCCAACTGTCTGTGTGCCAGCCTAACCTGCCCGTTCCTGCATTCCCCGGTGTGGGTCAACAGCTGTGACCGGGGTCTAACCTGGAGTAGCACCTGGTCCCTCTGCTCGGTTCCTCCTTGGTTCACGGAGTCGTTAGCCTCCGTGCGACCTTGGTCGGATCGGGTAGATACTTAGTTATGCCCCTCCAGGCACTCCTCGGTTCATGGTACAGTGGGATCACTAATCACGCTCACGCCAGTCAGTCCAGGCACGAGTGTAACAGTTTTATTTATGTTGTATCGTGTTTGAAGGTTGCCTTTTCCTGATGGCAGGTTTCAGCTCTTTCCAAAGATGCTCAATAGGATTTAGGTCAGGGCTCATAGAAGGCCACTTCAGAATAGTTGAAAGTTTTCCTCTTAGCCGTTCTTGGGTGTTATAAGCTGTGTGTTTTGGGTCATTATCCTGTTGCAAGACCCATGACTGAGACCAAGCTTTCTGACAATGGGTAGCACATTTCTCTCTAGAATCCCTTGATAGTCTTGAGATTACATTTTACCCTGCACAGATTCAAGACACCCTGTGCCAGATGCAGCAAAGCAGCCCGAGAACATAACAGAGCTCCTCCATGTTTCACAGTAGGGACAGTGTTCTTTTCTTGATATGCTTCACTTTTCCGTCTGTGAACATAGTGCTGATGTGCCTTGCCAAAAACTTCAATGTTTGTCTCA
>NW_027362974.1:2790000-2827500 GCF_046119375.1 Phyllobates terribilis | reverse complement strand
CAATATAGTCCTCCATACAGTATTATGGGCACCACTAAGTCCTCCATACAGTTTTATGGGCCCCATTATATATTGCTCCATACAGAATAATGACCCCACATAGTCCTCGTACAGTATAATGGGCACCACATATCTCCATACAGAATACTGGCCCCCATATAAGGCCGCATACGGAATACTGGCCCACATATAAGGCTCCATAAAGGAATGCTGGCCCCCATATAAGGCCCCATACGGAATACTGGCCCCCATATAAGGCCCCATATGGAATACTGGCCCCCATATAAGGCCCCATACGGAATACTGGCCCCCATGCGAAATACTGGCCCCCATATAAGGCCCCATACGGAATACTTGCCCCCATATAAGGCCCCATAAAGGAATACTGGCCCCCATATAAGACCCCATGAAGGAATACTGGCCCCCATATAAGGCCCCATACGGAATACTGGCCCCCATATAAGGCCCCATACGGAATACTGGCCCCCATGTAAGGCCCCATATGGAATACTGGCCCCCATATAAGGCCCCATACGGAATACTGGCCCCCATATAAGGCCCCATACAGAATACTGGCCCCCATATAAGACCCCATGAAGGAATACTGGCCCCCATATAAGGCCCCATACGGAATACTGGCCCCCATATAAGGCCCCATATGGAATACTGGCCCCCATGTAAGGCCCCATACGGAATACTGGCCCCCATATAAGGCTCCATACGGAATACTGGCCCCCATATAACGCTCCATACGGAATACTGGCCCCCATATAAGGCTCCATACGGAATACTGCCCCCCATATAAGGCTCAATACAGAATACTGGCCCCCATATAACGCTCCATACAGGATACTGGTCCTCTTATAAAGCTCCATACAGGATACTGGCCCCCATATAACGCTCCATACAGGATACTGGTCCCCTTATAATGCTCCATACAGGATACTGGCCCCCATATAATGCTCCATGCAGGCTGTTACCCCCCACATAATGCCCCATACAGGCTGTCTCCCCCCTTATAATGCTCCATGCAAGCTGTTACCCCCCACATAATGCCCCATACAGGCTGTCCCCCCACCGTATAATGCTCCATGCAGGCTGTTCCCCCCACATAATGCACTAAGCAGGCTGTCCCCCCCCCTTATAATGCCCCATGCAGGCTGTTCCCCCCTTATATTGCCCCATGCAGGCTGTCACCCCTCCTCTTTATAATGCCCCATGCAAGATGTCACCCCCTCTCTCTATAATGCCCCAAACAGGATGTCACCCCCCCTCTTTTTAATCCCCAATCAGGATGTCACCCCCCCTCTTTATAATGCCCCATTCAGGATGTCACCCCCTCTCTTCATAATGCCCCATGCAGGATGTCACTCCCCTCTGTTTATAATGCCCCATGCAGGATGTCACCCCCTCTCTTTATAATGCCCCATGCAGGATGTCACCCCCTCTCTTTATAATGCCCCATGCAGGATGTCACCCCCTCTCTTTATAATGCCCCATGCAGGATGTCACCCTCTCTCTTTACAATGTCCTATGCAGGATGTCACCCCCCTCTCTTTATAATGCCCCATGCAGGATGTCAGCCCCCCTCTCTTTATAATGCCCCATGCAGGATGTCACCCCCTCTCTTTATAATGCCCCATGCAAGATGTCACCCCCCTCTTTTTATAATGCCCCATGCAGGATGTCACCCCCTCTCTCTATAATGCCCCATGCAGGCTGTCACCCCCTCTCTCTATAATGCCCCATGCAGGATGTCACCCCCCCTCTCTTTATAATGCCCCATGCAGGATGTCACCCCCCCTCTCTTTATAATGCCCCATGCAGGATGTCACCCCCCCTCTCTTTATAATGCCCCATGCAGGATATCACCCCCCCATATTATGCCCCATGCAGGATGTCACCCCCCCCCCATATTATGCCCCATGCCTCCATACATTAAAAAAAAAATCAAATACTCACCTCCCTCCTCACCTGCTGCAGCTGCTCGGGTCGGGACTCCAGCGTTGGCGGCGTCTTTCCGCTCTGTGCTCCCTGTGACAGCTCAGGGGGAGGGCGCGGTGGAAAGACTTCACCGCACCCTCTGACCTGAGACGTCACAGAGAGTGCAGAGCAGGAAGACGGCGGATCTGCAGAGGCACGGGGAGAGGTAAGTATCCGGCTGCCGGGGCCCTGAGCAAGCGGGGGAGAAGGGCGGGCGCTGACACCGCTCTCCTCCGCCCATAGCCCAACGGGGTGCGCGACCGCCAGTGGGCCCCCCTGCCTGCTCAGGGCCCCGGCACTTGCCCGGGTGCGCCGGGTGCTGACGTCGGCCCTACTTATATCCTACCTGCCTTTTCAATCATAGGGGCGTGCTTGTCATATTCAGTCAAGGGCGAGCGCAGCATTCACTCACTGCTGGCGCCGTCCATGTATTTGAATCCTGTTCCTGACCAGCGCTGATATTGTGGGACGCAGGCGCACTTGTAGATGTCCGGCCGCCTGCGCAGTGAGGCTCTGTCATTACCAGATTCACTGCGCATGCTCTGGGAACATAGCGCGTTAAAGCGCATGCGCAGTGAGGCTGTGTGATTATGACTTTTTCTTCACTTTGAAAATTGTTTAAGTTGGCTGAGGGACTGGGTGGTTTACCTAGGACAAGGAATGGCCATGTGTAAGAAAAACCGCTACTGATTGTAAATTACAGATTCTGTTAACTACAATAAATAAGTTGGTTAACAAGAAACACTTTGATATAGTGCACTACACAATACAGTTCTCTTTTACACACTGTATAGTTTGCTAAAAGGCACACGTTTTAGTGGGAGAGGCCGAAAAATGAACGAGTAATACAACCGTTTATGGATGCTGTAGTGTGGACCCCTAGAGTCAATTCTCCTGGTGGGCCCTAGGCACCCCAGTCCGACCCTGTATGAGGCCTTTACATGGTATCAACGCCTGCGATGAGAACGCCACATCATAGTAATAGCAGAATCACAAATATAAGATTATATGAACAGATTAAAGCAAGATTTCTATTGCTGGCTGCAGAATGAGTTAACTGGGATATCATCAGTGAGTTTGATCTGACTGGAGAAGTAACTACTCTTGTTTTTATTCTTTTGAGCTCCATTCAGCTAATTTATGATTTATCACCTTCCCTGAGCATACATGGAAATCATGGGGTCCCATAGCAGAAGTAATAATTAAGCCCCCACAAAAAAACATTAATATTCAGCGGGGTCACAGAAGAGCATACCTCACAAGTTTGCAACCCTTCCATAGTAATTTTGCCCCAATTGAAGCCCCCTAGTGTTCCCACGTACTAAGATACTCCTTTAATGGCCAAAAATGTGCCCCCAAACACAGTAAGATACCCCCACAGTGAATTTCTCCACTGTACCCTCCACACATACAGTATGATGACTCTACAGTACCCCCGCAAAGTATGATAAACCCCAGTGACCTCTACACAGTATGATGGCCCCCGCATAACCCTCCACACAGTATAATGGACCCCGCACAGCCCTCCACACTGTATAATGGTCCTCATACAGTGTAATGGCCCCCACTATCCACCCAAGCAGTATAATGACCCCCATCAGCCACTTATACAGTATAATGCCCCTCACCACACAGCCCTCCAAATAGTATAATGGCCCAAACACAACGCTCCAAATAAAATAATAGTCCTCACATAAGCCTCTAAACAATATAATAGTCCCCACCCAGCCCTCCAAATAATATAATGGACCCCACATAGGCCTCCAAATAGTATAATAGTCCCCATACAGCTCTTCAAATAATAGAACGGTCCCCACATAGCCCTCCAAATAGTATGATAGCCTGACACATAGCCATTCAAATAGTAGTATAATGGCCCCCACAGAGCACTACAAATAGTATGATGCTCCCCACATAATCCTCCAAATAGTAGAATGATGGCCCCCACATAGTTCTCCAAATAGTATGATGGTCCCCAAGACAGCCCTAAAATTAGTATTTTAGCACCCCAAATATGATGATGCCCCCCAAATAACCCTTCAAATAATATGATGGCCTCCAAGTAGCCCTACAAATAGTATCATGGCCTTCCAGTTTGCCCTCCAAATAATATGATGGCCCTCACAAACTACTTGTTAATTAAAAAAAAAATACTCACCTCTCCCCATTCCCCTGCTGTTCTGGTCTTTGCAGCATGTGGTTTGAAACTATGCTCAGCTCGGCACAGTGGACGCGATTTTGGGACGTTATCACGTCCACTGAGCTGAGACATCAGAAGCACAGAGGAGAATGATGGAGGAGGGAGCAGACGGTTCCCTCCTCCATCATTCCTTTCAATTGTATCTGCATCCAGAATGTGGATACAGTTGAAAGTGTGATGCTGGATGCGGGGGGCCCGATGCCTGTGCTGACATCGCCACCTGTCTCACAGTTGCAAAGCAGCTGTGGGGTCTGCCATTATTAGCGGTATGCCAGTGCCATTGTTATGTGACATGAGCCCCGGGAGAGCCAGTGCCGAGACAGCTGGTACAACACCAACACCGAAGGTGAATATAAGTGTTATTTTACTGGGGAGAAACATAGGGATTTAGAAGGGGTTGTCTGATTAGTGGACATCCCCTTTAAGTAATCAAGTTCATTAAAGGGGTTGTCCACTACTGCACATCCCCAGCTTATTACATTTAGGACTTCAGCACCGCTTTTTCCGGACATTGCTATGACTTGTTATGTCCTCTGCAGCCAATTAGCAGATGTTGGTCAATAGTCTGTCAGGACGGACATCTGCTCTGAAGAAGTAGAGTTTTTGAGACTTGTAGACATTATGGAATAACGTCCATAAAAATATCCCAAGCCGGTATTGGTCCTCCAAGAAGCATGAAGCCCTCGCTGCTACTAACTTACTCCCATACCTGGATCTACCTAGATGATGAAAACACTTGGACTGTAAGGTACAAATCAGGTGAAATTATGAAACCTGGAGGGAATGTCACTTCAGGTTGTGCGTAGATATCCGTAGATAGAAGTCGTTATTTATCCGCCATTAATGAAATGTTTTGTCCATTTTTGCTCCACAAATCTGAGGCCGATGAATGGGGGAATGGCACCAATGCTATGGAGAATGCCTTGAAAATTGAAAAGGGCGTAAATAAGGCTCTGCTGGACCTCCACAAGATTGCTATGGACCATGCGGACCCTCATGTAAGTGACTCCCCCATAGCGTATAGATACCGCGTGTTCATTTTATAAAATATCCTCCATGAAGGAACAGTTCATGTATCTTCTGTGACCTCCATATTGTGCTGTTCCTGGAAATGTAATACCACCTGACTACTAGATGTCACGTTCCCCTTTATAATGGGGGGTGTTCCAACACAAGCTGCATATTATGGCACTGTTATAAAGCTATGGGACAATTCATTAGTGTATTTGCACCTTTTTTTTCTAGTTTTTAGTGTTTTTCATTTGCGCCTTGTTCTTCTTTTAATTTGCGCCTTTTTGAAGTCTGCAGCGTTCCCTTTTTTTTCATTGATCATTATGGGGTTTCCGGCTAATTATCTAATTGTGACTTTTTAAAAAGTTGTCACATTTTTACTCAAATATATTTCAAGTGATTTTGTGTTCTGTAGTCCGGGAGGTTTTTTGCACAAACTTTGCAACATTTTAGCATGCCACTTTTTTGCGATACAAAGACACAAAAAGGTTTAAAGACAAAAAAAATACAGTTTTGATTTTGGGCAAAATCCATGAACCAGGTGCGCCACTTTCAGGAATTTGGCACAAAAAAATCAAATGATACAAAAGAGAAAAGGGACTTGAAAAAATACAATGTTGTATTGGGCCCTATGACGGCACAGCACAGATTTTAGTAAAGGTTTTGCAGGATTACTAAGAGGGGTTCACATGCTATCAATTGTTAAAAAAACAAGCAAAATGATGACTCGGACCCTCTGATTTTCGAGGTATAAGACTACGTCCCCACAATGAGCTTCTAGTGAGTTTTAGATATAGCAGATTTTCTGCCCCATTAAGTAAAATAGGTTACTTGAATTTTTTTCGAAAATATACAGCATAAAAAACTCACCCAAAACTCATTGTGAGAACGTAGCCTAAGGGTATGTGCACATCATTTAGACGCCGGTGAGTTGTCCTTGGTGAAGCTCTGCCACCGGTGGTTTTCACTCTATACTTTAAAGGGAACCTGTCATGTCCCTAAACGCTATTAACCTGCAGATATGGGGTTAATCTGCAGGTTTATAAAGCTGCCGGGCGTCTTACTGAAAGGCCGGCTACCGGGAGGAAATGCACTTTATTCCCCACGGCAGCCTCCAGCTTTCAGTCATAGAGGCGCGGCCGGCGTGGCTTCAGTCATTGTTCAGTACATAGTGAGCGGCGGCTATAACCGCACCCTGGCACTGACTGACAGCCGGCTAAGCGGCCCCTGTAACCGCTCCCTGTAAAGACTGACAGCCGGATCTGTACTGATGTACTGCTGAGCTGTCAGTCAGTGCCGGGGTGTTGTTACAGCTGCCGATCACTGTATATTGAGCGGTGTCTGAAGTTGCGCCGGAAGTGTGGCACCCCAGGGGTCTGGTTTCCACAGTAATAGCAATATTACGTCTGTGAGCAGGTGGGAGGTTTCCTGGTCAGACATCCTATGCATGCCACACCTCCTGCCCAGTCCTGGGAGGGGAAGAACTTCCCCTATATAAAGCTGAGGCTGAGGCAGGGTTAGAAGAGAGTGAGAGAACACAGACAGAGACACAGTCTGGTCTGTAGTGGAGCAGCTTTAGGAGCAAGAAAGATCAGGAGCTGTGTGGGAGCTGTGCTAAAAGAGATCAGGGGCTGGAAGCTGTAGAGCTCGCCCTGATTGAAGAGTTCTTACCGGACCCGGAGTCCGAGGCTGTGGGGACTAATCCTTACCCAGCAGCAGAAACTGCCCGGCAGGGGATTTCAGGTCCTCTGGCCAAGAAACCCGAAGGCACGGTCACACGCAAGGGACCAGCACCGCCGTCGTGGAGCGGAAGCTACCAGAAGGCCCCGAGTCACCGGCGAGAACTGAAGCCCCGCCTCACGTCCGGACGTTGCGTAAGGTCCTGGAAGGAGCCCAGCAGACGCCGACGTCATAGGAGTGCGACGGAAGGTCCTCGACCCTGACGATCCACTGCGGAGCCGCGGCCTACGGAAGAGGATCATCGCAAGGTAGGCCACGGTCCACTAGGGGGGAGGAAGATGTCGGATACGGAGGAGAGCTTCACTGCCGCAGCCACCGCCAGCGCCACCGCTGCTGCGGTCATGCCTTTCACTATGCCCTATATCCCGGGGGCAGCCTGGCTACCCCAGTACTCAGGGGAGTCACATACCCTGAATGACTTTAGAGAAAAGCTGGATAGCCTCTTCCAGGTGTACCCCCTCACAGAAGAGCAAAAAGTGAGCATCCTGGTGGCCCAACTAACCGGGGCAGCCCAAAGGGAGGTAAAGTCCTGGCCGCCTGGGAGGAGGACTGTCGCAGGGATATTAACCCGGCTGAAGGACACCTTTGATACCCGCACCTCAGCTGAGATTAAGCTTAGATTCTACGGGTGCAAACAGCGAGCACATGAGAATATAAGGGACTATGCACTAAACCTACAAGAGGCCCTGAGAGCCATTAAGCAGACCGACCCTGACGGCGTGGGAAACGAGGACAGGCTGTTGACCGAACAATTTATAGAGGGACTATATTGCAATGCCCACCGAACCAAGTTGCGGGCAATGGCCTTACAGGATCCTCATCTGGACTTTGCACAGTTCAAGGACAGAGCCATTCGGGTGCTCCGAGAACCGGCACCGGGTGGCGTTGTGACCCACAGGCGCCCTACTACCGCTTACCACCAGGAGGCGGCGCCCTTGTCGGCAGGGCCTGTGGGGGCTGATGCGCAGGCTTTGAACAATGACCCGGCTCCAGACCTGCACCATCAGGTCCAAGAGCTAGCTAAAAGCGTAGCTGCGCTAACCCGAACTGTGCAGTCTTTACAGGTTGCTGCTCCAGGGAAGATCCAGCTGGCATCCGGACCGGAGGACATCCCGTGGCGTCGACCAAGGAGGACCCCACCGGCCAGAGGAAGACCCAGCGACCGATACAACGAGGACGGACAGCCCATCTGCCGCCGCTGCAATCAACCCGGACATATGGCAAGGTACTGTCCTTTAAACTGGCACAACCTCGGGTAGAGGGCCAACCCCTAGGAATAAGATCACCAGGCCCATCGAACTGGCGTGACAAATATGTGGGAGGACGTCCAGTCTTGCCTGTGGTACTGGATGGCATTCCTATGAGTGCCCTACTTGACACCGGGTCACAGGTCACCACCATCCCGTACGTGCTCTTCAAGCAGTACTGGAATCACTCGGATATAACCCGCTACCCTGACGACGACTTGAGTATCATCGCCAGCAATGGTCAACCCGTGCCACAGATCGGATTCAAAGAGATGACCATTAAAATCGGTAGAGTCGAACTGGCAGCACAGGGACTGATCATTGTAGACATTGACAAGCGCGAGAGTCACCCAAAGATAACGCTAGGAACTAATGTGATTGAAAATTGTCTTGCAGAGGTGATTTTCATTTTACAGCAGGTTGCCAAGAACGCCAGCTCCGGCCAGCAGCGAGTGCTCCAAAAAGAGATCCGGGCACTGATGCGGCGGCAACAGGTGGAACTCTCCGGTGGTGAGATTGGAAGCGTGAGAATGTGTGACCCTTTCCCTATTGCCATGCCCCCAAAAAGTGAAATGATGATTTGGTGCCGGGCAGCTATTGGTCTAAGAGGTAGAGACTACCAAGCAATGGTAGAACCCGTCTACTCAGACAGTAGGCCCACCATTTTGACAGCACGGGGGGTGGTTGATGTACGCCATGGGAGGGTGCCCGTTCGCATAATAAACATCGGGAAGAGAGAAGTACACCTGCCCCGGTATGCCACGCTAGCTAAATTGTTCACCATAAACCAGAATTCTGTACAGGCCGTGGAACCCTTGCCTCCATCTCAACCAGAGGAAGGTAACGGCTCTAAGAAAACAATAGAGGACTGGTGTCAGCAACTACATTTGGGTACTGACTCCACTCCCTCACACCAGAAACAGGGAGTCTATCGGGTGGTTCAAGAGTACGAGAGAGTGTTTAGTAAACACCCGTTAGACTTCGGGCGAGTAAAGGGGGTAGAACACCATATCCCCACGGGAGACCATCCTCCCATAAAGGAGAGATACCGACCCGTACCCCCTGCACACTACCAATACGCCAAGGGGATGCTTAGAGACATGAAGGAGGCTGGGGTAATTAGGGATAGCTGTAGCCCCTGGGCAGCTCCACTGGTTTTGGTTAAAAAGAAAGACAACACCATGAGAATGTGTGTAGATTACCGGAAAATCAACCGTATCACACACAAAGATGCGTACCCCTTACCAAGGATAGAGGAGTCTTTGGCTGCTTTAAGATCTGCTAACTTCTTCTCTACTTTGGATCTCACTAGCGGGTCCTGTCAGGTTCCTGTAGCAGAGGCGGACCGGCAGAAGACCGCATTCACCACCCCGATGGGACTTAGCGAGTTTACCTGCATGCAGTTTGGACTCTGCAACGCACCAGGAACCTTCCAACGGTTGATGGAATGCTGTCTGGGACACCGAAACTTTGAGACGGTCCTGTTATACCTGGACGATGTCATCGTCTACTCCAAGACCTACGAGACCACCTGAAACACCTGGCAGAAGTGTTCGAAGCCCTGGCAAACTACGGCCTGAAGGTGAAACCCTCCAAGTGTCACCTCCTGAAACCAAAGGTGCAGTACCTGGGACACGTGGTGAGTGCTGACGGAGTGGCTCCCGACCCTGATAAGATCACCACAATTAAGGAATGGCCAAGCCCCTCCAGCGTAAAGGAAGTGCGGCAGTTCCTCGGGTTGGTAGGCTACTACCGAAGGTTCATTCCGGGTTTCACCAAAAAGGCAGCTCCTATGCAGGACCTCCTGATAGGCCAGTCCAGGAAGGCCAAGAACCAGAAGCCGCCCTTCAGATGGGAGAAGTTGGAAGAAGAGTCCTTCCGCCAGCTGAAGATGGCCCTCAAGGGGGATGAAATCCTGGCGTACCCTGATTACAGCCAGCCCTTTATCCTCTACACCGACGCAAGTAACATCGGGCTAGGAGCCGTACTGTCCCACATCCAGCAGGGGAAAGAACGGGTAATTGCTTACGCCAGCCGAAAACTGCGACCCACCGAAAGAAACCCTGAGAATTACAGCTCATTCAAGCTAGAATTCCTGGCAGTGGTGTGGGCAGTCACCGAACGCTTTAAGCACTACCTCGCCTCTTCCCGGTTCACCGTGTACACGGATAACAACCCGTTGACACACCTGGATACGGCAAGACTCGGTGCCCTGGAGCAGAGATGGATGGCCCGCCTGTCCAACTTTGAGTTCACAATCAAATACCGGGCAGGACGCTCCAATACCAACACGGATGCCTTGTCCAGAATGCCAAACCTACCGGACGTGGGGGAAGATCCAGAGGAACTGGAAGAAGTTGAACTTCCCGCGTTCCACCGGCATGGGACTATCCAGTATTCCCACCGTGTAAGGAGTAAGCAATCCGCTACGTTCAACCCCTTACCTCATTACAACTGGGCGGAAACGCAAGACAGTGACCCCGCCGTCCGACTGGTGAAGGAGATGCTGACTCAGCCAGATGCCCGCCTTGACCCAGACGCTCCGGAGGAGGCCAAGCAACTGTGGATTGAGAAGAGTCGACTGTTCCTTTACAAGGGGAAGTTGTGCCGCAGAATGGTTAACTCCCGGACGCATGAACTGATCTGGCAAGTAGTGGTGCCAAGAAGAGACGCGGCTATGGTGCTGGAGGCATACCACAACGGAGCTGGGCACTTCGGATGGAAGAAGCTGGAGTTCCTGCTGCGTGCGCGGTTCCACTGGGTAGGCATGAGAGGAATCATCGAGAGGTGGTGCAGAGACTGTGGCCCGTGCCACCTAAGAAGGAAGGACCGTGCCAGCCAGAAGACTCCCTTGCAGCCCATCATCACCCGACAGCCACTGGAACTGGTAGCCCTGGACCATGTGAAACTGGCTCCAAGCAGATCTTGGTATGTCTACGCCCTCACAATCGTAGATCATTACTCCCGGTTCCTGGTGGTGGTCCCGGTCAAGGACTTAACGGCTCAAACAGCAGCTAGAGCTTTCCAGCAGCACTTCTGCCGTCCACACGGATACCCAGAGCAGGTGCTGACGGACCAAGGACCAGCCTTTGAAGCGGAAGTCTTCCAGGAGTTCTGTACTCTGTATGGCTGCCGGAAGATAAGAACAACACCCTATCATCCGCAAACCAATGGGCTCTGCGAGAAAATGAACCAGGTGGTGATAGATCTTCTGAAAACATTGCCCCTGGAAGAACGCAGTCTGTGGCCTGAGAAACTGCCTGATCTGGTGGACCTATACAACCACATCCTGGTAGGTTCTACCAACTGTACCCCGGCTTACCTAATGAGAGCAAGACCTGGTAAGCTTCCTGTTGATCTGGAGATGGGAGTCCTGACACCCGAGGACACTTCACCAGAAGCAGACTGGGACACAGAAAGGCAGCAGCAGTACCGGAAAGTACAGGAGAGCGTGGAGCGAAGTCTCTGTCAAGCTAGAGAAAGACAGGAGAAGACTTACAACCAGTATGCTCCCGCTGTTCCCCTCTTACCTGGAGAGCAGGTCTTGAAGAGGAAGAGACGCCTCCACAAGTTGGACGACCAGTGGGAGAAGGACCCGTACACCGTACTGCCCTCAAGCCATGAGAACCCGAAAGTCTGCATAATCAGTAAGGACGGAGGAGAAACCACAGCCATTGTCTCCCGAGATCACCTGAAGAAGTGTCCCGAACAGCTACGAAGCCCTGAAGAAGAACAAGAAGACCCTCGACCCTCAGAGGAAAGGGAAGATATGGTCAGTACTGTGCTCGGAGACTTCCCTCGGTCTTGGACTCAAGTCAATGGCGCTGTTGTGGTACCCGTCCTCACCTTCCTCCAACCAGCATCTCAAGTACCTACAGAGAAACAGGTAGAGCTGGAAGAGCAGCCGGTCCAGGAGGCAGAAGACCCCACACAAGCAGACCAGGAGGATCAACCCTCTGCTTATAGTGAGCCTGCCGTGCCCCTAGTGAGCCAAAGAGCCCGTAGACAGCTGCCCAGTTTACCTTTGACAGCTCCTACACCCCGTAGCTCAGGACCAGTCAGTCAGCTCCGTAGGTCCACTAGAGCCACTAGAGGCCAGTTGCCCGTACGTTGGAGGATCTAAGTGTTTAGACTGTTTATTTGTATTTACCTGTTTTCTGTTACCTGTAAATAATTGTGTATTTTTAGTTATTTTATAGGTGTCATTTAGGGATTATCCGGAATCCTTTGTACATATGTTTGGAGCGTAACCCAGGAAAGGACAAAGACTGTTAAGGACTCGGGGCAGGACAGACCCCTACCTGGTTACGGCTCCCAGTCTCTTGGTGAAATGGACACCTTTGTTTTCTTCAAAGACTGCACCCGGTTGCGGACATGCCGTGACCATCCTAATGTGTTCTTCTTTATTGTACTGTTTCTGTTTTTACTTGTTATGTTTTACAAAAATATGTTTAGTCCCGGAGTACTAAATTTTACTAGGGGGGAATGTGGCACCCCAGGGGTCTGGTTTCCACAGTAATAGCAATATTACGTCTGTGAGCAGGTGGGAGGTTTCCTGGTCAGACATCCTATGCATGCCACACCTCCTGCCCAGTCCTGGGAGGGGAAGAACTTCCCCTATATAAAGCTGGGGCTGAGGCAGGGTTAGAAGAGAGTGAGAGAACACAGACAGAGACACAGTCTGGTCTGTAGTGGAGCAGCTTTAGGAGCAAGAAAGATCAGGAGCTCTGTGGGAGCTGTGCTAAAAGAGATCAGGGGCTGGAAGCTGTAGAGCTCGCCCTGATTGAAGAGTTCTTACCGGACCCGGAGTCCGAGGCTGTGGGGACTAATCGTTACCCAGCAGCAGAAACCGCCCGGCAGGGGATTTCAGGTCCTCTGGCCAAGAAACCCGAAGGCACGGTCACACGCAAGGGACCAGCACCGCCGTCGTGGAGCAGAAGCTACCAGAAGGCCCCGGGTGGATCAGGGAAATGCTGTAGATATAGTATATCTTGACTTCAGCAAAGAATTTGACAAAGTATCTCACACCATCCTTATTGAAAAAATGACCAAGTATGCAATGGACCAGGCAACTGTTAGGTGGATTCATAACTGGCTTAGTGATCGGACTCAAAGGGTGGTTGTAAATGGCTTCACATCCAGCTGGATGAATGTCTCAAGTGGGGTACCACAGGGCTCCGTCCTGGGACCTGTATTGTTCAACATCTTTATCAATGATTTAGATGAAGGAATTGAGGGTAAACTGATTAAATTTGCTGATGACACAAAGCTAGGAGGGATAGCTAACACTAGAGAAGAGAGAGAGAGGATTCAAAAAGACCTAAATAAACTGGAGCAGTGGGCAGCAACCAATAGAATGGTTTTTAACAGGGAAAAATGCAAAGTACTACATCTGGGCAATAAAAATGAAAAAAGCATATACAGAATGGGAGGAATAGAGCTAAGCAACAGTACATGTGAAAAAGACTTAGGTATACTAATAGATCATAGACTGAACATGAGTCAACAGTGTGATGCAGCAGCAAAAAAGGCAAATACAATTCTGGGATGTATTAACAGATGCATACAGTCTAGATCACGTGAAGTCATTATCGGTCTTTACTCCTCTTTGGTCAGACCTCATCTGGAATACTGTGTACAGTTTTGGGCACCACATTTTAAAAAAGACATAGACAAACTGGAGCAAGTTCAGAGAAGAGCGACCAGAATGGTGACTGGTCTGCAAACCATGTCCTATGAGGAACGGTTGCAGGATTTGGGAATGTTTAGCTTGCAAAAAAGAAGACTGAGAGGAGACTTAATAGCTGTCTACAAATATGTCAAGGGCTGTCACATTGTAGAAGGATCATCTTTATTCTCATTTGCACAAGGAAAGACTAGAAGCAATGGGATGAAACTAAATGGGAGGAGACACAGATTAGATATTAGAAAAAACTTTTTGACAGTTAGGGTGATTAATGAGTGGAACAGGCTGCCACGAGAGGTGGTGAGTTCCCCTTCAATGGACGTCTTCAAACAGAGGCTGGACAGACATCTGTCTGAGATGATTTAGTGAATCCTGCTTTGAGCAGGGGGTTGGACCAGATGACCCAGGAGGTCCCTTCCAACTCTACCATTCTATGATTCTATGATTCTATGAGTCACCGGCCATACGGGTGAGCACCACACGGTACACTCAGGGACGTGGGCTACTTTTACCAGCCTCTAGCAAGGTAGCCAGAAGAGTACGATTAGTTGGGGAGGCCTACAACTCCGCCTGGCCAGGGAAGATTCCATCTGCTCACGGACTGACCAGGCCCCGATCGCTAGCCAGTACTCCGGGAGGGTCTACCTTTGCCACCAGTAAAGACCCTGAACTACACCGCACCGTCTCTGAGTGTTTCATCATCCACATCCGCTGCCCTGAGGCCATACCCCTCCCGTTGGGGGTTATACCATCCCCGCTGCACAACCGTACCACCGGCCTCAGCGGTCTGCCCTGCAGCGGCGGTCTCATGACTGCATTCAACGGGTGGCGTAGTCGAGCAATATAACATCTACTGCTAAATACTGCCGCTCAGTTTGACTCCCTGGGCACGGACCGGGTCACCGCCACGAGACTACTACCCCCATCTGATCCGGCTCCGGGTAAGCCCCCGTGCGCGCGATGCCGCACGACACAGCAGGCCCAGGGGCGCGTCAGAAGCTTTAACCCCTTTCTGACATTGTGCATAATAATACGTCCCTGTGCCCTGGGCCTTATGGACCAGGTACGTATTATTACGACACAGGCTGTGCGGGATCAATCGCCACCGGTTGTCAGCTGATTTTGACAGCTGACACCCGGCACTTTAACCCCCTAAATGCTGCGATCGCAGCATTTAGCAAGTGAGTGGAGGGACAGAAGCACCTCTGCTCTTGGATCGGAGACCCTGCGCTGTCCTCACGGGGTCCAGATCGTTGCCATGGTGACACGATGTCATCATGACGACACCTGTGTCACCAGGCACCAGCAAGTTAGTTTGACCATGCGCAGTGCATGATCAAACTAGCTTGTGTCTGCAGCACTGACAGTTTACAAGGTATAGCAGTGATCCTGCACTGCTATACCTTAGAACTGCGATCAGCCTGCTGAAAGTGAAAGTCCCATAGTGGGACAAAGTAAAAAAAGTGAAAAAAAAGTTGTAAAAATATTTTTTTAAAAATAAAAAAATAATAAAAAAATTAAATATTATTATGAAGAAAAACAATAAGAGTACACATATTTAGTATCGCCGCATCCGGAACGACCTGATCTATAAAACTGTCCCACTAGTTAACCCCTTTAGTGAACACAGTAAAAAAAAAGAATCAAAAAACGGTGCTTTATCATCATACCAACGAACAAAAAGTGGAATAAAACGCGATCAAAGAGACGAATATAAATAAAAATTATACCACTGAAAACATCATCTTGTCCCGCAAAAAGCAAGCCACCATACAGCTCCATCAGCCAAAAAATAAAAAAGTTATAGCTCTTAGAATAAAGCGATTTTTTCTATGAAATAGTTTTTATTGTGTAAAAGCGCCAAAACATAAAAAAAGATATAAATGCAGTATGGCTGTAAATGTACTGACCCGAGGAATAAAGCTGCCTTATTAATTTTACCACACGCAGAGCTGCATAAAAAAAACTAAAAAAACAATTACTGAATTGTTGGTTTTTGTTTATTCTGCCTCCCAAAAATCAGAATAGAAAGCGATCAAAAAATGTCACATGCCCGAAAATGGTACCAATAAAAACATCAACTTGTCCCGCAAAATACAAGCTATCACATAACTCTGTCGACCGAAATATGGAAAAATTATAGCTCTGAAAATATGGCGATGCAAAAACTAGTCTTTGCAAAAAAAAAAGTTTAGTGTGTGACAGCTGCCAAATGTAAAAACCCGATATGAATCTGGTATCACTGTAATCGCACCGACCCGAAGAATAAAGTCATCTAATCACTTAAACCGCACGAGGAACGGTGTAAATAAATAAATAAAACCAATTCTTCACCTGCTGTTGGTTTGTTCATTCAGCCTCCCAGAGTTCGCAATATGGCTCTGCCCACATTTATCCTGTGCTCTACGCTCAGCGCTTACACCGGGGTTTCCATGTAAATCTCTGAAATACGTGATCCAGACGGAGCCTCCGGCGGAAGATTCCCTGTAATGAGGCAGATGGAGGCACCGTCTGGCCTGTGATCCCACGGTGTCCGTCTTTTTATTAGGCGTGAATAAAAGTGCCGTCGGCCACAGTTTTGCGAGCCTCTGATAAAAAGAATGTAGCACCCTGAGGATTCGGCTGCTACAGGAGTGTTGCACCTCAGCCAGAGGTGTGATATTCCACTCCCGGGTAAGGAAGGAGTGTGGAACTGAGCTCGGTAGGCTGCATGCACTACACACATCCCATTTCCGAGGGGCAGGCCGACGGTACTCCCACTTGGAAATGTGCAGGTACGACCGTGTCTGTCCCTGGCTGGAGTGGGAGGGGGTTGGAACATCCCTGTAGTGTAGGGGCAGATAGGGGGAGCAGTCTGGGTAGTGTTAGGAGCTCATTGGGTGCTGGTCACCTGAGCTCACACATAGAGGGATATATAAGGTGGGCACAAACTAAGATCAGGGTCAGTTGTAGAGAGCCAGTCAGAGAGTCAGGAGGAGAGGAGAAGAGCGGCCCAGAGTGAGAGAGAGGAGAAGTGAAAGAAGGACCCAGAGGGGGAGAGAAAGGACTCCAAGATCCCAAATATAATCAACGGGTGAAGAGTCAGCAACAGGGTACCGGATCCCAAACTGGTGGGGGCAAAAGCACACCCTAGCCAGAGACCGGAGGCCGTGGGCAGCATCTGCCACGGCCACCCACTACATCCACCCCGAAGGCAAACCACGTGAAGGGTCAGGGAACCTAAGGCCAAGGGTCTCCCAACAGAAGGCCCGAGGGAGCTGGACCTAGGTGGATCCCTGGTGGGGACGGCCAGAGGAAAGGACAGAAGGAGAGCTCAGGGCCACGCTCCGGACTTGTTTGGGGGTTGGCCGGATCCAGGACCTGGTGGACGCAGCACGGCTCGGGAGGTCACTTGAAGCTGGAGTGACCGGAACATCTGCAGTGAGTAAACACCCTGAATTGCATAACCCGACTCTGTCTCTGATTGCCGTCTGCACTGCACCACCACAACCCCCATCCTCTGCACCTGACCCCCTGAGGCTATACCCCTCCCGTTGGGGGTTATCCTACCAAGCTGCACCAACACCATCAGCCTCAGCGGACCCTGCTGCAGCGGCGGCCGTAGTGACCGCAACACAACGGGTGGCGTAGTCGACATAAAGAACTTTCAGTAACATCTGTAGGACTGCCACACACTGAGCTTGACACCCTGGGCACGGACCGGGTCACAGCCGCTCGGAGACTACAACCCCCATCTGATCCGGCTCCGGATATTCCCCTAAAAGAATATGGCCCAGGGGGCGCGTCAAGAACACCGCTGAACAGAGGCCACACAGAGTCCAGAGTAATTAACAAATAAAGTAGCACACTGCAAGGCTAAGTATGTAAACATGAAATATGGAATATGAATAGCATTACTGCTGTAGAAAATAGAAATAAATGAGAAATCTTAGCACATAAATTGGCCAATTCATGTGTATCTGGCAGCCGCGGTAAGGCGTTTCTCAGTGCCAGGACCCTACCAATGTGAATACCTCTCTAAGGGACAGGTACACATGAATTGGCCAATTTATGCGCTAAGATTTCTCATTTATTTCTATTTTCTATAGCAGTAATGCTATTTATATTCCATATTTCATGCTTACATACTTAGCATTGCAGTTTGCTACTTTATTTGTTAATTGTATATGGAGGTAGCTTCTCCTAGTAAGCACCTGTTCACACCTATTTCTCGTATTAGAAGTGCCATCAGTTTTTTCTTTTTACAGATTCCAGAGTTAGGCCGGTTTCACATGTCCTGATATTTCCAGTATCGGAAAAACCGGTACGGGAGATATACGTGTCCATGTGCACCTGTGTGGCAACCGTGTGCCGCATCAGGAGCGCACATTCCGCCACCTGGGAATCAGCAGTACAGTTACCGCTGTTCCCAATCACCGGGTGCTGAATGCTGCCCTCATCATTGTAACCTGCTGGCGCTGTGATCAGCACAACCAAGGGACAATGATGAGAGTAGTAGTCTGCTCCCGCTGTGTCCTAGCGTAAAAATAAGAATAAAATTAAAAAATCCTTATACTCACCTGCCTATCAAAGTAAAAGTGAAGTACCCATAGCTCTTTCTTACATTCAAGCATCTGATGCTGATGCTCAGTCTATGTAGATGGCATCTTAGCTGTTGCTAGGCAACTTCCTTATAAGGTGAGATGCACCTGTAAGATTCCATCACAAGATTCCATCATGACATCACTGCTATTATGACATCATAATTCACAACCACTACTTATACAAGCGTTTACACTTCAGTGTCACTTTGATACCCCGGTGTCATTGTTGTCAGTGTTTAGCTACTTATCTAGTGATATACTGATTGCGCATTTCATTGAAATGTCTGGAATTTCTCCAGACAGACTTCAGGAGTTGGCACTACTCCAGGGGATTCTTACCACCTATACCCCTAACTGTGTGCTACCACTACCCGATGGCGTCCTCAGCTTCACTTACCGGCTGGTTATGGAGCTTGTACGGGACTGCTTGACCAAATACTACCAAGGTCGTATTACCTCAGAATATCTTCAGCATTTGCAGCAGAACATCAGGACATTAGTACAACAGGTAAATAGCAGACAATCTGCACAAATTATTATTATTATGTCTAGTTGGTCTCCCTTACTGTATAGTGGTATTATTGGTAGTAATAAAATTTAGACTTTCTTCAGTGTCAGGCAGGGTCATATTTGTAATAGAGATCCCCATTTTGGGAAGAGGTGTAAAAGTGCAGCATGAGCCTGTATGATTCAAATGTCAGGGCTAGATTTCATTCCTAGTCCAGTCCTTGTCCCTTAGTAAAGACACTTCATTTAGCACCTTAATCCGGATTTCTTATAAATATGTAATTATGATTTTTATTGTGTATAACAAATATTAATAATTTATCTCAGACCATAGAACTAGCCTCACTGATTAGAAATGTAAAGTACCCACAGTTCTTTCTTACATTCAAGCATCTGGTACTGATGCACAAACTATGGTTTTGCCACCTTAACTATTGCTAGGAAACTTCCTTTCACGGTGAGATGCCCCGTTAAGATTCCATCACAAGATTCCATCACGACATCACTGCTATTATGACATCATAATTCACCACCACTAATTATACAAGTGTTTTTATGCTGTATAAAAAATAATAATAATAATAATACAAATCAAATAATAATAATGGAATACAAGTTTATTTACAGAAAATTGTTCTTTAGATCGACACCAATATAATATATAAAATGTACCAAATGTGTAGTAATTGTAGCTGCAGATAGACAGGAGTAAAATGGTTACATAAATGGCCTCCTCCATTCTGCACTTTCTCTCATGATTTTCCTTTTGTATTTATTTCCATCTTTATAGGCTGAAGAAAAAGCCCAAAGTGGAAAATTGGCCTTTTTTAAACAACTGGCCCAAAATGTCCTGAATATACTGGAGAGTCCGGCCCGCTCACTGGAGCACCTGGTAAGGAGCCATCATCTTCTATATCACATGTCCTTGTCCCCTCCAGGCAGGCACAGGATATTTCATGACCGCCTGTCCCTGCGGCTCCATCATCTGTGATGGCAGTCTGTACTCAGCGGTGGGAGTTTGTATTTCTGCCTCTGTTTTGCTCGATCATCACAATCTTCCTTCTTGTAAATGCTGCAATTCTGATAACAGAGATCAGTTGTATATACAAGTACCTTATATATTATTGTTGATTTACTGGAGGGAGTGGCTGTGTATAGTCCGTCCAATACTGAAATTACCAGTAAATCCAATGTTTAGTCCTTCCTATCTATTGTATATGATAATTTAGTATTTGTGAAATGTTATACTAATTGTACATATTATAACCATCAGGAAACATCCGAAGGTGACTCCGAAGAGGGGCAAACCGTGAACATGCCTGACCCTAATATTAGTCAGTTAGAGCTAAAAACTGATCTGATTGAAGGTAAGCCGATCATCTAATATTTTACATTCAAATATCCAGATATTATAGAGAATGGCAGAGAATATGTAGATTTACTCTTCATTCCCTGTAATGGAGAGGGATCATGTAATTCTACTTCACGCCTGTGTGGTCTTCTCGGCTCCAAAATGAGGGTCATAGATCCCCAATCATGTAATTGTTCAAAAATACCATATTTTGAAGACTATAAGATGCACCGGACCATAAGAAGCAGGTGAAATTTTGGAGCGGAAAATAGGAAAAACATTTTTTTAATAAAATGGTGGAGCAACTTATAATCCAATTTTGTGGTAACTTTTCTAGGGGAAAGGCGGCGGAAAGATGGCAGCAGCAGGAGTGGGGCGATGCTGCACTGAAGTCCCTGCACTTCCATGGTTTTCAATCTGGTGGACCTTGGGAAAATCTCCACCGGAGGTGGCGCATGCACAGATTGAGATCTCGGGAGACAAGATCTCAATCTGCATGCGCCATCTCCAGAATCCATTTTTCCGAAGTCCACCACACTGAAAATCATGGAAGTGCGGAGTCTCCGGCGACATTTTCTGAAAGCCCAGGGGCCGCTGCATCCTTGCACCGCCGAACACCCCCTCCTCCCAGCCTGGGGCCCACAGCATCGCCCCACTCCTGCCGCCGCCAGCTTCCTGCAGCAGTGACCCTGCGTCCTGGGGCCTCGCTTCACCGCAACCCCCCCCCCTCAGTAAGCTACGTTGGGATAAGACGCACCCCCATTTTACAGAAAAAAGTGTGTCTTATAACTTGAAAAATACGGTAATCAGATCCTGAACAATCGCCCAGTGTATCTATCTCTGGATGTGCCATAAATACTGTATATTTAGTATGTGCAGAATACCAGATATCTAGTTTTTATATCATTTACAGAGATCTTGTCATGTCCTTCATTATATGGATGTGTTATATATTAAGTACTGATATAGACTGATACATGACATCTTTTCATTATTTTATCATTATTTTAGAAATAACTGTGTCGACGGCCAGTACTGATGGTGGAATATGTGAGACACCAGAGATCCACGAATCTGCCAGTGTAAGTATCAGAGGAGACGTCTGTTTATCATCAGATAACGGGGTATGAATTACACATATAATATTATACCCCAGATGACAATGGGATATCTTTGCTTTTATGTAGATCAGATCTATTGTGAGTAATGATGGCATTGTTATTCTGCCTCTTCTGTGTGATGCCCCTTATCATACCCTGCAGTACAGTGATATCTATGCATGGGGAATATTCCCTTAAAATATAATACTGTCTGTGGAGGGTCCGGCTTGCATCATGTCCTCTACATCTGCTGCAATGTAATCAGCGTGGACATAATATAGAGGAGAAGTTCCTGCATCTGGAGCTTTTATTTTCCTGCAGATTCTATGTCTTAATGTCATTTCTTATTATTTCTAGGCCTTGACCGGATCATTGAACTTGGAGACAAGTCCTAGTAAGACCGACTTTAAACCAATCAAACTGATCAGCAGTGGAGCTTATGGGTGAGCTTTATGTTTGCATAATATACATTTCCTAGTGTTCCTTATGACAATGCTTCTGTCTCTGTGCCCAGCCCGTACAACAGAGAAATGCTCTGAGTCCATACTGTCCACAAGAGATGAGCGAATCAGGCAAAATTCTAATTTGCTTGTTCACGTGGACTTGTGAAAATACGATTCAAGGAGAAATTAATGTCCCTTATTATGCTCTGGGGCCTCACCAGGCCCCAGAACATAATAAGCATAAGAAACATACTTATACTCCCCTTACTGCTCAATTCTCTAGCCCCTCCACTTCTCACCGTCACCCGTCCGGTCCTCACTGCCTCTTCAGTTTGCCACCGCTCACGCTATGCAAGGACTTCAGGCTTTGAGAAGGTCTGAGAGAGTTCTATGCAAGAGCATAAAAAGTCACAACATTGTGACACCGTGACTGTTCTTGCGCTTGTGCATAATCCTCCCAGATCTCATCAATGTTGGAAGTCCCGTCCCAGTATGAGAGGCATTTGGATTTCAGCATTAGCAGCAGAGATTTGAGGATGCGGCAAGGAACGGACGGTTGAGGCGGAGGGGCCGTAGAAGTGAGTATAAAAATTTGTTTATTTTTAAACTTTTTTATGGCCTTTCAAGATTTTGAAAATGGTGGCCAACGCTTGACATTTTGCTAAATCCATGAGTAAGCAAATTACAAAAAACAAAACAAACAAAAAAACAAAACGCCATTTTGGTGAATGCAGAATTTTGCAAAATCTGAGTAGAATTTAATTCCACTCAAATGTGTTAGCTCATGTCTACTGGCCACATCTATATGTCATTATTTAGGTCAGTTAGGACGTGACATAGATGAGGACCTCGCATAGGTCATCATTTATGTTGTGTAACTTGATGGATTTCTACATGGATTTCTAGTGACATCTAGTAGTAACCAGACAATCATGTGATGAGGTTTATAGACAAAATGTTAGTAAGAATTCATTATAAATCATGGATTTTCCTTCTCTCCAGAGCCGTCCACTTAGTGCGACACAAATACACAAGCCAGCTATTCGCTATGAAGAAGTTGGACAAGGAGAACGTGAATATTCCAAGAAGACTTGAACGTGCCTTTCTAGAGAGGGACATCCTAACATTTGCTGATTGTCCCTTTGTGGCCTCCATGTTGTGCTCCTTTCCAACTCCTCATCATCTGTGTATGGTCATGGAGTATGCAGCAGGTAAGTCATATCCATTGTGCCTATATCCAGCCTCAATCTGCTTATCTCTAGCATCTTCTCCATAATCTGAATGTGACCACATGGACGGATACATGTCCATACTGCATTTACTATAAGTTATCTGTTACCAAGATGCCAGGAAAATCATTATCTCTGTGAAAGTCTCTGGTGAATGTCCTCACTGAGAATGGCAAAAATATCCACTGAGGATAAAAGGAGGATTTGACTCAATTCTAACAGTTTGTATAGATGAGCATTTCACAGAGTAATGAATAAGAGGCTTGCAGATGAGGCACGGCTCTGTCTTTTTATATTGGGTCACTCTGCTTTATACGCTCTACATTAGGCCTCTTTCACGCTTCAGTATTTCTGGTACGTGAGGTGACAGTTTACCACACGTACTGGAGACACTGACACATGTGCGCACATGTCAGTGTTTCCACGGACCGTGTGTCCATGTGATCCACACGTAGACATGTCTGTTTTTGGCCAGCAGGACGGATCACACAGACCCATTCAAGTCAATGGTTCAGTGTAAACACATACCGCACACGGATGCCATCCGTGTGACATGTGTCGGCGCCTGGGAATTAGCGATAAAGTTAGCGCCGGGTGCTAAACGCTGCCCTCATCATTGTCCCCTGCCGGCGCTGCGATCAGAGCCAGCAGGGGTTAATGATGAGGGTTGTCTTCTCCCAGTGTATTTCTACCTGTAAAAATAAGAATAAAAAAAAAATCTATACCCTCACCTGTCCTAAATGTCCCCCACTGTAATCCATGAGACCGCTCAGCAGAGGAGCCGGGGAGAATGACTCCTGCAGCGAGCGGCCCCGAATCTGCGCTGAGCTCAGCGAGCGGTGTCCTGTCACTCACTGAGCTCAGCTGAGGTCTGGCGTCGCTCGCTGCAGGAGTCATTCTCCCCAGCTCCTCTGCTGAGTAGTCGCATGGATTACAGCAGGAGATACTTAGGACAGGTAGGTGAGTATAAGGGTTTTTTTTTATTTTATTCTTATTTTTACAGGTGGAGACATCGGGAGCAGACTACAACTCTCATTATTAACTCCTGCTGGTGCTGATCGCAGTGCCGGCAGGGGAAAATGATGAGCGCAGCGTTCAGTACCCGGCTTTTGGGAATAACGCTAACTGTACACTGATTCCCAAACGCCGGTACGTGTGCTCCTGATGCGGCACACGGACATCTCCGACACAGGTTTTTCCGGTACCAGAAATATCCGGACGTGTGAAACCGGCCTTATACAGTATATAAAGCAAAACCACAAATGAGACTGCTAACACCTTTAACTAATTATATATTTATTTATTGCAAGATACATAGTATATATAGCTCATACTTTTTTGGCCAGAATAGTGTCTCTTTTTTGTATGAGTTACCTTGTTATTTTTAAATATTTATTCCACGTGACTAATAAAGATTCATGCTTTTATATGGGATGTTGCTTCATTGCACTTATTTGTGCAGCTCTTGCACCTTTGTGGTTTTGCTTCATAGACATTTAGTGCAGTCCTAGTTACTATTCGGGTATACTCCAATGGAGGGTTTTTTGCATTATTATACAGTATATCTCTGTGTATGACATCCTGCCCCAATGTCTCCGCTCATTTCTCATTCACACTCCTCATGTGTCATTTACATTGTAACAAACCCTCTCCTGTCATATTTGCTTTCTGCTGTAGGAGGAGACTGTGGCAGTTTTATGAAGAACTATGGGTGTTTACCTGTCCCCTTGGCTCGTCTGTACATTGCAGAAACGGTTCTAGCTGTGGAATATCTGCACAGCTATGGTGTAATGCACAGAGACCTGAAGCCTGAAAAGTAAGTGACACTTGTAGTATAAGAAAGGGGAAAAAAGATATCGTTTATTATACAATCTATTTGCAACTTGGGGCTGACATCCTCTTTTTTTCACAGCCTCCTGATAACGTCAACTGGTCATATTCAAGTTACAGATTTTGGGCTTTCCAAACTCTGCCTCATGAGACCAACATCAGAGATCTACAAGGCTCCAATTGAGGACATCACCAGAGAGTTCCATGATAAGGAGGTAGGCAGGAACTTGTTCTTTACTCATCTCCTCCATTTCTCCTTCTCTTATACTTTCTCATCTAGAAAACGTTTCCACTGATGTTATTTGTCACAATTATGTTCTCTGATCATTATCTCATTCCTCTGTTTTTTCCAGATTGCTGGCTCCCCTCATTACATAGCCCCAGAAGTTATCTTAAAGGAAGGCTATGGAAGGCCAGCTGACTGGTGGTCAATTGGGATCATCCTATATACATTTCTTGTAGGACGTGTACCATTTTATGGGCCTTCCAAATATGACATTTACAGCCATATTGTCAGGGGTAAGTAAAATAATCTGATTGCTGTGTAATGTCATTGTTATTTGAATAGATTAGTTGTGTGATTTAGTTACTTTTGTTAATATAAAAGATTTTTGTTTTGATAAAATAAATTAAGATGTTTCATTTTCTGTAATATTTGCTTTTTACATAACAGATGACATATATTGGAAACTTACTAATTCGGCTTTTCCAGCCACAGCTCGGGATATCATCATTGAGCTGCTCAGAAAAGATCCAGCACAAAGACTTGGGACAGGTAATGTATATAATACTATTATTAATGACTTATTACACCTCTGTGAACAGAAAATGAATAATGAGGATCAGCACTGAGGTTTTGTTCTCTACCAGCTTGGCCATTCCCCATTCTTCATGCTAAGACTTTCAGTACATCTACTTCACTTCGGCTCTGTTACGTCAACCGTTCAGATTAACGCCCCCTTCACACGTCCGTATAAAATCAGTACTGAAACCAGTACCGGAAAAAAACAGTACTAGTGTCATCAGTGTTTTGAATCAGTGTGCCATCAGTGTGCCATCAGTGTTTTTCCGGTACGGCAAAGAAAAAGAAATGATAAAGTATCTCTTATACTTTGTAATGTTAAACAGATACAGCGTAAGGAAGGCACACAAATGGCACACGGATGCCATCTGTGTGATGTACGTGTTTTTCAGGGTCCCATAGACTTGTATTGGCACTTGTCATCTGTGCTGCCACAAAAAAACAGCAGCATAGATGATAATGGGTACGGGTGGCATACGTGAAAGAAAAATGGATGCCACATGTAGTGCAAACACGGATATGTGTAGGAGGCCTAAGAAACTTGTCTCTTTGACAATAACTATATCACTATTCATTGTTTTCCTTTTCAAGGAGGAGCAAATGAGATCAAATTTCATCCATTCCTGCGTAACTTAGATTTTGACAACCTTCTAAGTCAGAAGTCGCTGTTCATTCCTGATCTTGAGTCAGAAGAGGATACCATCTACTTTGACAGTAAGTAGAATGAGACATCATCTGCAGAAAGCTGCTGTGTGTCTTGTATTTCATTTTAAGTGAGAATCAGTCCCCACCTTGATTCATGATCAAATGGTGACTGTTCAGGACAAAGTATTATGCTAATAATCTCGATTAACTCTTGTACTTTTCAGCTCGATGTAGCAGACATCAACATATTGATTCAGATGAGGGGGACACAAGTGAAGATAATGACTGGCCGGAAAGCCAAAACTTTCTATCATCTTCGCATAGGCTTTCTAAAGTAAGTATGTGACCAATAAGATCCATACAACCTGTAATTAAAATAAAATTGTAAAATATTAAAATATTTTTTTTTCCTCTTTGTATTAGCTCTGTTCCATCCATACCAAGATGATGAACAATGAAGAACCCAAGTCACCTCCAGGGTATTCACCAGAAAGTGCAAAACAGTCAGACATGTGAGCAAATTATTTTTATGGGGTCCATTCTGATATGTGTTCACAACACCAAATTCAAGACGAGTGTAAGTCGATACTAAATCCAGTATCGATGACCACATGATTGCTGATCACCATGTTTCTGACTTGTGATAACGCTGGTGATGAAAGTTGATAACTATGACCAGCTTTAATTTCCAGTTCATTACAGGAAAATAAATATTGCTAGTGATTCTCCATTCTTGCTGGTAGAAGAGGGTCTTGAGCACAGCATCCCCTTCATGTTATTCAGATGTCCTAATGGGCTTTGCAGACAGGTGTTGTATCCGTATCTATTGTTTTCACTTGTAATTTATATGTTTTTCTTCTACCAAACAGACAGAAAGATTCTCCCCCCTCTAAGTCTGAAGACAACCAGACGCAGAAAGATTCTCCCCCTTCTAAATCTGATGACAACCAGACACAGAGAGATTCTCCCCCCTCTAAGTCTGATGACAACCAGACGCAGAAAGATTCTCCCCCTTCTAAATCTGAGGATGACAACCAGACACAGAGAGATTCTCCCCCCTCTAAGTCTGATGACAACCAGACGCAGAAAGATTCTCCCCCCTCTAAATCTGATGACAACCAGACGCAGAAAGATTCTCCCCCCTCTAAGTCTGATGACAACCAGACGCAGAAAGATTCTCCCCCCTCTAAATCTGATGACAACCAGACGCAGAAAGATTCTCCCCCCTCTAAATCTGATGACAACCAGACGCAGAAAGATTCTCCCCCCTCTAAATCTGATGACAACCAGATGCAGAAAGATTCTCCCCCCTCTAAATCTGATGATGATAAGCAGAGGCAGAAAGATTCTTCCCCCTCTAAATCTGATGACAACCAGATGCAGAAAGATTCTCCCCCCTCTAAATCTGATGATGATAAGCAGAGGCAGAAAGATTCTTCCCCCTCTAAATCTGATGACAACCAGACGCAGAAAGATTCTTCCCCCTCTAAATCTGATGATGACAAGCAGTGTTTCACTGCTGAAGGCAGACAGTCATCCATATTGTCAGGTATGTATAGCTCTATAGGTCATTCTATTGCAGCCTGTGTCAAAAAGTGTAATGTGAAAACAGCCCAACATTTCATTTTATAAAAATCCTCACTCTTAGGCTGTGTGCCCACGATGCGTTTTTCAAGCGTTTACGCTGCGGAATTTCTACAGCGTAAACACTTGGGAAACGCTTGGTAAACCTTCCCCCATGGTCTCCAATGCAATTCCGCACTTTCAATGCCCATGCTGCGTATTTTTCCGCAGCGTTTATGCTGCGCTCAAAAATACGCAGCATGTCCATTAATTTTGCGGACGCGCAGCGTAATCGCCGCCATTGACTTGCATTAGAACGCGCTAATTCCGCAAGACTGCATCTGTACTTGCGTAATTGGCGCTTTCTAATGTGCGGATGGTACCCAAGTCTGGAGGAGAGGAGACTCTCATCCAGACCTGGGTACCATAGAATCTGTAAAGAAAAGAATTTAAAATAAAAAATAAAGCTTATAATCACCTTCCGATGTCCTCCCAGTGTTTTGTCCACGCCGTCCGGTCTCTTGCAATGCTCGCGCTGTTGTGAAGGACCTGTCATGACGTCACTGAGTCATGTGACCCATCACATGACTCAATGACGTCACCGCAGGTCCTTCACAGCACCGCGAGCATTGCAAGAGACCGGACGCAGCAGAGATGACACCGGGAAGACACCGGAAGGTGAGTATAATCTTTTTTTTTTCATTTTTTACCATTCTTATTCTTTTTTTTAACTATTACTCGGTCACACTATATAAATCCATGCCGGTTGCATGGATTTAAATAGTGTGACCAACTTGTCAAGCACTTTTCCAAGTGATGCTCAAAATCGTTTGGAAAACTTCTTGAAAAAACGCATGCGAAAGCGCATGTAAAAATGCTGAAAAAACGCTTCTCTCTGGCAGAAAAAACGCATGTAAATCTGCATGTAAATCTGCATACGTTTTTTTCTGCCAGAGAGAGGCAAAAACGCTCTGCATCAAATCTGCTACGTGGGCACATAGCCTCATAGGTTATAATTTTTAATGCATAAGAAGCCATTCAGTCTTCTGCCAAACTGATTCTGAATACTGCACCCATGGCTCCATCTAGGCCTATACTGATCCTTATCACCTTAAGAATGCACTGAGGTTTTAGCTAACTTATTTTAAGATATTACTTGCAGGATGCCGCAGTGTTATCATGTTAATAAGGGGACATAGTTCCCTGGCTAGACACCACATATCGGAAAACCTACAGGTTTCATATTAATCAGTTCACAAGGCAATCTAATTCTCAGACCCTCAGGTGGTTTTATGTATATATGACATATTCTCTCTATTATGGTGCAATAATCAATTACCGGGACTACAGGGTACAAGAATAACAGAATTCTATATAAAGATACAAAGCTAATCTTTTAGGAGTTTATAATATACATCTTTTTCTTGTTTTTTTTATCAGAATCACCAGTTCAGGGGAAAAGAAAATCTGCATCGAAAGATCGACAAAAAACAGAGAAGGTAGAAGAGAGAAGAAGTAGAAGAGGTAAGTGTAACAATAAGCTCCATGTTGCATGATGTCAGTCAGTGAGAAGGAGTCATGTGGAGCAGATATTATCTGTAGGATTACTGACAATGACCCCGTACATCTGTATGGATACGACTCCTCTATCATCCTGTCACAGTGACACTACAGTAGTATCCTCTAATACATACATGTCAAACTCTGGCCCGTGGACCAAACCTGGCCCGCAGGGTGGTTATATTTGACCCACGACAACAGAACCACCACCACTATTTGGGGCCATTATTCTGTATGGAGGACAATGTGGGGCCCATTATACTGTACGGAGGACTATGTGGGGCCATTATTCTGTATGTAGGATTATGTGGGGTCCAAGTTTTTCATTTTGGCCCTCTGTGTGTTTGAGTGTGACATCCCTGCTCTAATATGTAGTCCCATTACTTACATTAGTTATGTCTCTTTGTCTCCTCTCACAGGTTCCACCTTCCGCCGGCTGATATCATCTTGCCGGCGTGGATTATCCAGGGTTGCTCGCTCCATCAGACAAAGCTGCATATTTGCTCCCTGTCATCGGAGCAACACAAACATCTCAATGTGAAAAACCCTTCATGTCTAGTGCCTAGTACAGCATGTCCACCATTAAAGATGCACCTGTGTGGAAGGACTTGTACCATCTACCTGTGGCCTTCTGACCAGCAAGTAACATCTGCAGAAGAAGGCCCTCCAAGAACATCTCTTCATTCTTCCATGTAATTCTTAATAAAAAAAAAACTAAAAAGAATCATTTCAAATTGATTAATGTCCCTTTGCATTTAATGTAATACTACTGACATTTATGGCATATCAGTACTAAACATCATATATGTCTGATGAGAGAATATCGTTTCCATGTTTCATGTTAATCCTCTAATCCTCAGCCAAAAGTGGAAGAGAAGACCAGTGATTCTGTTACATCTACGAATGACAGTCAATCCAGGGAAAAACACCTTCTGATCCATACATTTTTCAGGCACTCTGATCCTTTTACCTTCATGTGGCTCTACTTAAGGTTTATGTATAAGAACCAGTTGGATTCAGTACTGGGCATCCTGGGGGTCCCAGCAGCCACATCCCAATTGTTCAACTAAAAAAGACATACTGTATTATAGTGTGATTATATATATATATATATATATATATATATATATATATACACTGTGTGCAGAATTATTAGGCAAATGAGTATTTTGATCACATGATACTTTTTATACATGTTGTCCTACTCCAAGCTGCATAGGCTTGAGAGCCAACTACCAATTAAGTAAATCTGGTGATGTGCATCTCTGTAATGAGGAGGGGTGTTGGCTAATGACATCAACACCCTATATAAGGTGTGCTTAATTATTAGGCAACTTCCTTTCCTTTGGCAAAATGGGTCAGAAGAGAGATTTGACGGGCTCTGAAAAGTCCAAAATTGTGAGATGTCTTGCAGAGGGATGCAGCAGTCTTGAAATTTCCAAACTTTTGAAGCGTGATCACCGAACATTCAAGCGTTTCATGGCAAATAGTCAACAGGGTCGCAAGAAGCGTGTTGGCCAAAAAAGGCGCAAAATAACTGCCCATGAATTGAGGAAAATCAAGCGTGAAGCTGCCAAGATGCCATTCACCACCAGTTTTGCCATATTTCAGAGCTGCAATGCTACTGGAGTATCAAAAAGCACAAGGTGTGCGATACTCAGGGACATGGCCAAGGTAAGGAAGGCTGAAAAACGACCACCTTTGAACAAGAAGCATAAGATAAAACGTCAAGAATGGGCCAAGAAATATCTTAAGACTGATTTTTCAAAGGTTTTATGGACTGATGAAATGAGAGTGACTCTTGATGGGCCAGATGGATGGGCCAGAGGCTGGATCAGTAAACGGCAGAGAGCTCCACTCCGACTCAGATGCCAGCAAGGTGGAAGTGGGGTACTGGTATGGGCTGGTATCATCAAAGATGAACTTGTGGGACCTTTTCGGGTTGAGGATGAAGTGAAGCTCAAATCCCAGACCTACTGCCAGTTTCTGGAAGACAACTTCTTCAAGAAGTGGTACAGGAAGAAGTTGGTATCGTTCAAGAAAAACATGATTTTCATGCAGGACAACCCCATAGAGAACCTGTGGTCCATCATAAAATGTGAGATCTACAGGGAGGGAAAACAGTACACCTCTCGGAACAGGGTCTGGGAGGCTGTGGTGGCTGCTGCACGCAATGTTGATCGAAAACAGATCAAGCAACTGACAGAATCTATGGATGGAAGGCTGTTGAGTGTCATCATAAAGAAAGGTGGCTATACTGATCACTAATTTTTTGGGTTTTTGTCTTTGCATGTCAGAAATGTTTATTTCTATATTTTGTGCACTGATATTGGTTTACCTGGTGAAAATAAACAAGTGAGATGGGATTATATTTGGTTTTTATTAAATTGTCTAATAATTCTGCACAGTAATAGTTACCTGCACAAACAAATATCCTCCTAAGATAGCCAAATCTTAAAAAAAACACTCCAACTTCCAAAAATATTAAGCTTGGATATTTATGAGTCTTGTGGGTTGATTGAGAACATAGTTGTTGATCAACAATAAAAATAATCCTCTAAAATACAATTTGCCTAATAATTCTGCACACCGCGTATATCTATATATATAATCGTCTTATCCCGTCTGTCTGTCTGTCTGTCTGTCGGGGAAATCCCGCGTCACTGATTGGTCCAGCAGCGGCCAATCAGCGACGCGGGATTTCAAAAAAAAGATGGCGGCCGTTAGAGGCTCATCTGCGGGACGGAGCTCAGCGGCGATGCAGCCGGGAGATGACTGGCGCGAGGCTCTCATCTCCCGGCCGCTAGCAGCAGAAGAACCCCGACCGGCGAG
Source organism: Phyllobates terribilis (assembly GCF_046119375.1). Lineage (NCBI taxonomy): Eukaryota > Metazoa > Chordata > Amphibia > Anura > Dendrobatidae > Phyllobates > Phyllobates terribilis. The sequence goes on along the minus strand of NW_027362974.1, from coordinate 2,795,188 downwards.
CAGCCGCTCATCTCCCGGCTTCTCGCAGCGGAAGTAGCCGCACAGGCAGTGGCGTTGACCTCCATGCGGCTAGGGTGTCAAGGGAGGACCGGGGAGCGGCGCTGCGGGTCGGGATACTTCTGCTGCGAGAAGCCGCTCATCTCCCGGCTTCTCGCAGCGGAAGTAGCCACACAGGCAGCGGCGCTCCCCGGTCCTCACCAATACGATTCTGCTCCCCGGTCCTCACCTATACGATTCGCTGATTGGTCGCGGTCTCTGGCCGCGACCAATCAGTGATCTTGGCGCAAAAGTTAAACACCGCTGTGCTGATTGGTCGCGGCCGCTGCCCGCGACCAATCACCGATTTGGACGCCACATTTAAATAGCGGCCACGACCAATCACCGATCTTGGCGCAACATTTAAACACTGCTGTGCTGATTGGTCACAGACGCTGCCCGCGACCAATCAGCGATTTTGGCGCCAAATTTAAACACTGCTGTGCTGATTGGTCGCGGACGCTGCCCGCGACCAATCAGCGATTTTGGCGCCAAATTTAAACAATGCTCTGCTGACTGGTCGCGGATGCCAGCCACGACCAATCAGCGAGATTGGCGCCAAATTTATACAACGCTCTGCTAATTGGTCGCGGACACCAGCCACGACCAATCAGCGAGATTGGCGCCAAATTTAAACAATGCTCTGGCGCCAAATTTAAACAACGCTCTGCTGATTGGTCGCGGCCGCCAGCCGACCGCGACCAATCAGCGAGATTGGCGCCAAATTTAAACACCACTCTGCTGATTGCGCCCAGTCGGCCGCATACATATTCTAGAATACCCGATGCGTTAGAATTGGGACACCATCTAGTATATATATAAATATATTCACTTGTGGAAAACCCTTTTAACTAGGGCTGTGGTGTCAGTAAGTCAAATTTCCAACTATAATAATTACTAATACCAAATATACTGCAACAAATAATAGTAAATATTCAGCAATTTATGCATGAAAATAATTTATAATATACAATATTAACACTATATAAGTATTTACATTTTTTTCTACCTGCAGTTGGAGTTGGTACGTTCTTCTGATACTAACTCCACAGCTCGGCTTTTCCTTCTTTCCTGCTCCTCTAACATAAAAGTACAGCAATTAATTACGACAAGTTAATCATTTAAATGCTGCTGTCAATCTCTGACAGCAGCACGTAAATGTAACCAGTGCCACTGCTTCCATTTACCAGCTCCCATCTGTGCCCTGTGACATGATCTCGGGGGCTGATGGGTCACTAGGACAGTGAGGGCCCTGTGCCCGCTGTCTTGGTGCTCCTCTGGAGCTCATCTATATGCTGAGCTTCAAAGGAGACCGAGATTTAGGCTACCGTCCCACTATCAGTATTTGGTCCAATTTCACCACAAATGGATTTTTTTCCCCATTTTTAGTACATTGAATAGTAAAATGAATCATTCAAAACTACAAGTAACCCCAAAGTCATGCCAGTTTCCATGGCCCAGAAGATTCTCTGAAGGAAGAGTGTCATTGGGTGACTGCTTCTTTGGTAAATACCATAAACATTAGCACTTAAAAAGGTCCATATGTCTGGAACCGTATAGATGATTTCGAAAGAAACAAAAAAAAGCTCAGTGATAAGAAACAGATGATGGTTATTAATGGAACACACTAACTGGGTCACATTTAAAAGTGGTGTACCCCAGGAGTCAGTATTGGGACTTCTATTTAATACAATTATTAATGACCTTTTGGGGGGTATACAGAGTAAAATTTCAATATTTTCAGATGATCGTAAACTCTGCAAGGTTATCAGTACATAGGAGGATAATGTAATATTACAGAGGGATTTATGTAAGCTTGAGGTTTGGGCTGAAAAATGGCAATTGAAGTTTAATGTAGATAAATGTTCTTGCTTGGGACAAATTACAATGTACAATTATGTACTAAACACTGGGAAAACCATCACTGGAAAAGACTTGGGTGTATGGGTGGACAGCAAACTCAACTTTAATAACCAGTGCTAGGCCGCTGCTGCCAAGGCAAATAGAACCATGGAAGCATTAAAAGAGGCATAGATGCTTATGATAAGAACATAGTTTTGTCTGTATACAAGTCACTAATTCAGCCACATTTAGAATACTGTGTATAATTTTGGTCTTTGGTGTATAAGACGGACATAGTTGAACTAGGACGTATGCAGACAAATGCAACCAAGGTTATTAAGGGAATTGGTGCACTGCAATTCCAAGACAGGTTATCAAAGTTAGGGTTATTCAGTTTGGAATAATGAAGGTTTAAGGGCGATCTTATTACAATGTACAAATATAAGAAGAAACAGTATAGAGATCTTATTAAGGAACTTTTTACATATAGACCTTCAACGATGACAAGGAGGCACCCTCTCCTACTAGAAGAAAGATGGTTTCTCAGTCATCATAGATGGCGATTCTTTACTCTAAGAATAGTGAAATTACGGGACTTTCGGGAACATAAACATCACAGTAAAAGATAATGCCTTACCAACACCAGGTCAGATTACCAGTGCACCGCAGGATGCAGCAAGCCTCCATGATAAAGGCGGGGGCAGCACATGTGCAAAATACTAATGCCGACAGCCACTCACTAACCTACCAATTCTTGGAGGGGGTGGCTGTGTAGTATTATGCATGCACACCGATGGAGTTGTGAGCTTGCGTATTTTGGCCAAAATATCGTCCAATACCTCATGTGGTGTACTTATCTTATATACTATTTTTCATCTTTTTTGCACATCTTTTTGCAGGATGCAGCCAGGCCTCTTTAGTGTTGGCTGGGTGAATTGGGGCGTCTGTCCTGTGGGGGTGCATGTATATAGTTCTGGGCAACCCGCCTGATCTAATACTATGGGCGTCATCAATACGCTGCAAGCAAGACATCAATAGGCTGCAAGCCAGACACTGTGTATCACACATATCTGTGTGACTGGCGCCCTATGCAGACTCCATCGGTGTGCATGTATAATACTACACAGCCACCCCCTCCATGAATTGGTAGGTTAGTGAGTGGCTGTCTGCATCAGTATTTTGCACATGTGCTGCCCCCGCCTTTATCATGGAGGCTTGCTGCATCCTGCAGTGCATTGGTAATCTGACCTGGTGTTGGTAAGGCATTATCTTTTACTGTGATGTTTTTTGAAATTATGTCCAATGTTCACCATTTTTAATATTCAGACTTTCGGGAACATCATATTGTAATTGTTGATTTACTAAACAAGTTCAAGTATGGCCCGGATGCTTTTGTTGAAAAATATATTACAGGTTATGGGAACTAGATTCTGTGATAGGACGTTCATCCAGGGAACTAGTCTAATTGCCATTAGTGGAGTTGGGAAGGATTTTTTCGTTAATAGGGGGCAATTAGCATCTGCCTCATGGGTCTTTTGCCTTCCTTTGTATCAACATGTTAGGTTATAGGTAGAACACAATGGATGTCTTCTTTCAATGTACTGTGTGGGGAAATGTATTGTCAGGGGGAATCATACTGTACATCATGCTGTGTGTAATAGGACCGTGGGGGCATCATATTGAGTGTGATAGCCACTGTGGGGCCATGAAAGTGGTATCATACTGTGTGTAGGCATATATGAGGAATTGGACTAGATTAGAATACTGGCATTCGAGAAAGAATGTCACACCGATTGTACTCCCGGGATTATGGTGTGCTGTGTAATAATATATGGTAGCAGGACCCCTCTAGTCTTCATTCCAGGTATACTAACTGCTCAGTGTTACATTGATTTGGTCGTGGAACCAGTGATATGGACATTTCTTAAACGTGCCTCAGTAACTATTTTTCAACATGGAAATGTTAAGCTACATGTTGCAGGTGCTACTGTGAGCAGCATGCTTGACTTAAACATGATACCATGGCCAGAAGCATCTCCGGATTTGACTCCCATCAAGCACTTCATTGGTCGAGCATTGCAAAAGGAGTTGCCGTCAGCAGATCTTGATGATTTGTGTGCCCAAGTGCATTCATTATTCCTCTCTGCTCTGCCTTGCTCACCGCTCCGGCGGTTCCTCTCTGCTCTGCCTTGTCCACCGCTCCGGCGGTTTCGCCCTGCTCTGCCTTGCTCACCGCTCTGGCGGTTCCTCCTGCTCTGCCTTGCCCACCGCTCCGGCGGTTTCGCCCTGCTCTGCCTTGCTCACCGCTCTGGCGGTATCTCTCTGCTCTGCCTTGCCTACCGTTCCAGCGGTTCCTCTCTGCTCTGCTTGTCTACCGCATCTGCGGTTCTGTTCCTGAATCCCAGTTTGTACTGGACCCTATCCAGCCTGCGCTCCAACCTGCTAGTGCCTCCCTGTCTGCACTCCAGCCGTGTTTGCCAGTACCCCCCTGTCTGCATACCAGCCGTGCCTTGCCAGTGCCCTCCTGTCTGCATACCAGCCGTGCTTGCCAGTATCCTCTTGTCTGCACTCCAGCCGTGCCTGCCAATACCCAACTGTCTGTGTGCCAGCCTAACCTGCCCGTTCCTGCATTCCCCGGTGTGGGTCAACAGCTGTGACCGGGGTCTAACCTGGAGTAGCACCTGGTCCCTCTGCTCGGTTCCTCCTTGGTTCACGGAGTCGTTAGCCTCCGTGCGACCTTGGTCGGATCGGGTAGATACTTAGTTATGCCCCTCCAGGCACTCCTCGGTTCATGGTACAGTGGGATCACTAATCACGCTCACGCCAGTCAGTCCAGGCACGAGTGTAACAGTTTTATTTATGTTGTATCGTGTTTGAAGGTTGCCTTTTCCTGATGGCAGGTTTCAGCTCTTTCCAAAGATGCTCAATAGGATTTAGGTCAGGGCTCATAGAAGGCCACTTCAGAATAGTTGAAAGTTTTCCTCTTAGCCGTTCTTGGGTGTTATAAGCTGTGTGTTTTGGGTCATTATCCTGTTGCAAGACCCATGACTGAGACCAAGCTTTCTGACAATGGGTAGCACATTTCTCTCTAGAATCCCTTGATAGTCTTGAGATTACATATTACCCTGCACAGATTCAAGACACCTTGTGCCAGATGCAGCAAAGCAGCCCGAGAACATAACAGAGCTCCTCCATGTTTCACAGTAGGGACAGTGTTCTTTTCTTGATATGCTTCACTTTTCCGTCTGTGAACATAGTGCTGATGTGCCTTGCCAAAAACTTCAATGCTTGTCTCATCTGTCCATAGGAC
>NW_027362974.1:2620000-2787500 GCF_046119375.1 Phyllobates terribilis | reverse complement strand
GTCCTCCATACAGTATTATGGGCACCACTAAGTCCTCCATACAGTTTTATGGGCCCCATTATATATTGCTCCATACAGAATAATGACCCCACATAGTCCTCGTACAGTATAATGGGCACCACATATCTCCATACAGAATACTGGCCCCCATATAAGACCCCATGAAGGAATACTGGCCCCCATATAAGGCCCCATACGGAATACTGGCCCCCATATAAGGCCCCATACGGAATACTGGCCCCCATGTAAGGCCCCATACGGAATACTGGCCCCCATATAAGGCTCCATACGGAATACTGGCCCCCATATAACGCTCCATACGGAATACTGGCCCCCATATAAGGCTCCATACGGAATACTGCCCCCCATATAAGGCTCCATACAGAATACTGGCCCCCATATAACGCTCCATACAGGATACTGGTCCTCTTATAAAGCTCCATACAGGATACTGGCCCCCATATAACGCTCCATACAGGATACTGGTCCCCTTATAACGCTCCATACAGGATACTGGCCTCCATATAATGCTCCATGCAGGCTGTTACCCCCCACATAATGCCCCATACAGGCTGTCTCCCCCCTTATAATGCTCCATGCAAGCTGTTACCCCCCACATAATGCCCCATACAGGCTGTCCCCCCACCGTATAATGCTCCATGCAGGCTGTTCCCCCCACATAATGCACTAAGCAGGCTGTCCCCCCCCCTTATAATGCCCCATGCAGGCTGTTCCCCCCTTATATTGCCCCATGCAGGCTGTCACCCCTCCTCTTTATAATGCCCCATGCAAGATGTCACCCCCTCTCTCTATAATGCCCCAAACAGGATGTCACCCCCCCTCTTTATAATCCCCAATCAGGATGTCACCCCCCCTCTTTATAATGCCCCATTCAGGATGTCACCCCCTCTCTTCATAATGCCCCATGCAGGATGTCACTCCCCTCTGTTTATAATGCCCCATGCAGGATGTCACCCCCTCTCTTTATAATGCCCCATGCAGGATGTCACCCCCTCTCTTTATAATGCCCCATGCAGGATGTCACCCCCTCTCTTTATAATGCCCCATGCAGGATGTCACCCCCTCTCTTTACAATGTCCTATGCAGGATGTCACCCCCCTCTCTTTATAATGCCCCATGCAGGATGTCAGCCCCCCTCTCTTTATAATGCCCCATGCAGGATGTCACCCCCTCTCTTTATAATGCCCCATGCAAGATGTCACCCCCCTCTCTTTATAATGCCCCATGCAGGATGTCACCCCCTCTCTCTATAATGCCCCATGCAGGCTGTCACCCCCTCTCTCTATAATGCCCCATGCAGGATGTCACCCCCCCTCTCTTTATAATGCCCCATGCAGGATGTCACCCCCCTCTCTTTATAATGCCCCATGCAGGATGTCAACCCCCCTCTCTTTATAATGCCCCATGCAGGATGTCACCCCCCCATGTTATGCCCCATGCAGGATGTCACCCCCCCCCCATATTATGCCCCATGCCTCCATACATTAAAAAAAAAATCAAATACTCACCTCCCTCCTCACCTGCTGCAGCTGCTCGGGTCGGGACTCCAGCGTTGGCGGCGTCTTTCCGCTCTGTGCTCCCTGTGACAGCTCAGGGGGAGGGCGCGGTGGAAAGACTTCACCGCACCCTCTGACCTGAGACGTCACAGAGAGTGCAGAGCAGGAAGACGGCGGATCTGCAGAGGCACGGGGAGAGGTAAGTATCCGGCTGCCGGGGCCCTGAGCAAGCGGGGGAGAAGGGCGGGCGCTGACACCGCTCTCCTCCGCCCATAGCCCAACGGGGTGCGCGACCGCCAGTGGGCCCCCCTGCCTGCTCAGGGCCCCGGCACTTGCCCGGGTGCGCCGGGTGCTGACGCCGGCCCTACTTATATCCTACCTGCCTTTTCAATCATAGGGGCGTGCTTGTCATATTCAGTCAAGGGCGAGCGCAGCATTCACTCACTGCTGGCGCCGTCCATGTATTTGAATCCTGTTCCTGACCAGCGCTGATATTGTGGGACGCAGGCGCACTTGTAGATGTCCGGCCGCCTGCGCAGTGAGGCTCTGTGATTACCAGATTCACTGCGCATGCTCTGGGAACATAGCGCGTTAAAGCGCATGCGCAGTGAGGCTGTGTGATTATGACTTTTTCTTCACTTTGAAAATTGTTTAAGTTGGCTGAGGGACTGGGTGGTTTACCTAGGACAAGGAATGGCCATGTGTAAGAAAAACCGCTACTGATTGTAAATTACAGATTCTGTTAACTACAATAAATAAGTTGGTTAACAAGAAACACTTTGATATAGTGCACTACACAATACAGTTCTCTTTTACACACTGTATAGTTTGCTAAAAGGCACACGTTTTAGTGGGAGAGGCCGAAAAATGAACGAGTAATACAACCGTTTATGGATGCTGTAGTGTGGACCCCTAGAGTCAATTCTCCTGGTGGGCCCTAGGCACCCCAGTCCGACCCTTTATGAGGCCTTTACATGGTATCAACGCCTGCGATGAGAACGCCACATCATAGTAATAGCAGAATCACAAATATAAGATTATATGAACAGATTAAAGCAAGATTTCTATTGCTGGCTGCAGAATGAGTTAACTGGGATATCATCAGTGAGTTTGATCTGACTGGAGAAGTAACTACTCTTGTTTTTATTCTTTTGAGCTCCATTCAGCTAATTTATGATTTATCACCTTCCCTGAGCATACATGGAAATCATGGGGTCCCATAGCAGAAGTAATAATTAAGCCCCCACAAAAAAACATTAATATTCAGCGGGGTCACAGAAGAGCATACCTCACAAGTTTGCAACCCTTCCATAGTAATTTTGCCCCAATTGAAGCCCCCTAGTGTTCCCACGTACTAAGATACTCCTTTAATGGCCAAAAATGTGCCCCCAAACACAGTAAGATACCCCCACAGTGAATTTCTCCACTGTACCCTCCACACATACAGTATGATGACTCTACAGTACCCCCGCAAAGTATGATAAACCCCAATGACCTCTACACAGTATGATGGCCCCCGCATAACCCTCCACACAGTATAATGGACCCCGCACAGCCCTCCACACTGTATAATGGTCCTCATACAGTGTAATGGCCCCCACTATCCACCCAAGCAGTATAATGACCCCCATCAGCCACTTATACAGTATAATGCCCCTCACCACACAGCCCTCCAAATAGTATAATGGCCCAAACACAACGCTCCAAATAAAATAATAGTCCTCACATAAGCCTCTAAACAATATAATAGTCCCCACCCAGCCCTCCAAATAATATAATGGACCCCACATAGGCCTCCAAATAGTATAATAGTCCCCATACAGCTCTTCAAATAATAGAACGGTCCCCACATAGCCCTCCAAATAGTATGATAGCCTGACACATAGCCATTCAAATAGTAGTATAATGGCCCCCACAGAGCACTACAAATAGTATGATGCTCCCCACATAATCCTCCAAATAGTAGAATGATGGCCCCCACATAGTTCTCCAAATAGTATGATGGTCCCCAAGACAGCCCTAAAATTAGTATTTTAGCACCCCAAATATGATGATGCCCCCCAAATAACCCTTCAAATAATATGATGGCCTCCAAGTAGCCCTACAAATAGTATCATGGCCTTCCAGTTTGCCCTCCAAATAATATGATGGCCCTCACAAACTACTTATTAATTAAAAAAAAAATACTCACCTCTCCCCATTCCCCTGCTGTTCTGGTCTTTGCAGCATGTGGTTTGAAACTATGCTCAGCTCGGCACAGTGGACGCGATTTTGGGACGTTATCACGTCCACTGAGCTGAGACATCAGAAGCACAGAGGAGAATGATGGAGGAGGGAGCAGACGGTTCCCTCCTCCATCATTCCTTTCAATTGTATCTGCATCCAGAATGTGGATACAGTTGAAAGTGTGATGCTGGATGCGGGGGGCCCGATGCCTGTGCTGACATCGCCACCTGTCTCACAGTTGCAAAGCAGCTGCGGGGTCTGCCGTTATTAGCGGTATGCCAGTGCCATTGTTATGTGACATGAGCCCCGGGAGAGCCAGTGCCGAGACAGCTGGTACAACACCAACACCGAAGGTGAATATAAGTGTTATTTTACTGGGGAGAAACATAGGGATTTAGAAGGGGTTGTCTGATTAGTGGACATCCCCTTTAAGTAATCAAGTTCATTAAAGGGGTTGTCCACTACTGCACATCCCCAGCTTATTACATTTAGGACTTCAGCACCGCTTTTTCCGGACATTGCTATGACTTGTTATGTCCTCTGCAGCCAATTAGCAGATGTTGGTCAATAGTCTGTCAGGACGGACATCTGCTCTGAAGAAATAGAGTTTTTGAGACTTGTAGACATTATGGAATAACGTCCATAAAAATATCCCAAGCCGGTATTGGTCCTCCAAGAAGCATGAAGCCCTCGCTGCTACTAACTTACTCCCATACCTGGATCTACCTAGATGATGAAAACACTTGGACTGTAAGGTACAAATCAGGTGAAATTATGAAACCTGGAGGGAATGTCACTTCAGGTTGTGCGTAGATATCCGTAGATAGAAGTCGTTATTTATCCGCCATTAATGAAATGTTTTGTCCATTTTTGCTCCACAAATCTGAGGCCGATGAATGGGGGAATGGCACCAATGCTATGGAGAATGCCTTGAAAATTGAAAAGGGCGTAAATAAGGCTCTGCTGGACCTCCACAAGATTGCTATGGACCATGCGGACCCTCATGTAAGTGACTCCCCCATAGCGTATAGATACCGCGTGTTCATTTTATAAAATATCCTCCATGAAGGAACAGTTCATGTATCTTCTGTGACCTCCATATTGTGCTGTTCCTGGAAATGTAATACCACCTGACTACTAGATGTCACGTTCCCCTTTATAATGGGGGGTGTTCCAACACAAGCTGCATATTATGGCACTGTTATAAAGCTATGGGACAATTCATTAGTGTATTTGCACCTTTTTTTTCTAGTTTTTAGTGTTTTTCATTTGCGCCTTGTTCTTCTTTTAATTTGCGCCTTTTTGAAGTCTGCAGCGTTCCCTTTTTTTTCATTGATCATTATGGGGTTTCCGGCTAATTATCTAATTGTGACTTTTTAAAAAGTTGTCACATTTTTACTCAAATATATTTCAAGTGATTTTGTGTTCTGTAGTCCGGGAGGTTTTTTTGCACAAACTTTGCAACCACTTTCAGGAATTTGGCACAAAAAAATCAAATGATACAAAAGAGAAAAGGGACTTGAAAAAATACAATGTTGTATTGGGCCCTATGACGGCACAGCACAGATTTTAGTAAAGGTTTTGCAGGATTACTAAGAGGGGTTCACATGCTATCAATTGTTAAAAAAACAAGCAAAATGATGACTCGGACCCTCTGATTTTCGAGGTATAAGACTACGTCCCCACAATGAGCTTCTAGTGAGTTTTAGATATAGCAGATTTTCTGCCCCATTAAGTAAAATAGGTTACTTGAATTTTTTTCGAAAATATACAGCATAAAAAACTCACCCAAAACTCATTGTGAGAACGTAGCCTAAGGGTATGTGCACATCATTTAGACGCCGGTGAGTTGTCCTTGGTGAAGCTCTGCCACCGGTGGTTTTCACTCTATACTTTAAAGGGAACCTGTCATGTCCCTAAACGCTATTAACCTGCAGATATGGGGTTAATCTGCAGGTTTATAAAGCTGCCGGGCGTCTTACTGAAAGGCCGGCTACCGGGAGGAAATGCACTTTATTCCCCACGGCAGCCTCCAGCTTTCAGTCATAGAGGCGCGGCCGGCGTGGCTTCAGTCATTGTTCAGTACATAGTGAGCGGCGGCTATAACCGCACCCTGGCACTGACTGACAGCCGGCTAAGCGGCCCCTGTAACCGCTCCCTGTAAAGACTGACAGCCGGATCTGTACTGATGTACTGCTGAGCTGTCAGTCAGTGCCGGGGCGTTGTTACAGCTGCCGATCACTGTATATTGAGCGGTGTCTGAAGTTGCGCCGGAAGTGTGGCACCTCAGGGGTCTGGTTTCCACAGTAATAGCAATATTACGTCTGTGAGCAGGTGGGAGGTTTCCTGGTCAGACATCCTATGCATGCCACACCTCCTGCCCAGTCCTGGGAGGGGAAGAACTTCCCCTATATAAAGCTGGGGCTGAGGCAGGGTTAGAAGAGAGTGAGAGAACACAGACAGAGACACAGTCTGGTCTGTAGTGGAGCAGCTTTAGGAGCAAGAAAGATCAGGAGCTGTGTGGGAGCTGTGCTAAAAGAGATCAGGGGCTGGAAGCTGTAGAGCTCGCCCTGATTGAAGAGTTCTTACCGGACCCGGAGTCCGAGGCTGTGGGGACTAATCCTTACCCAGCAGCAGAAACCGCCCGGCAGGGGATTTCAGGTCCTCTGGCCAAGAAACCCGAAGGCACGGTCACACGCAAGGGACCAGCACCGCCGTCGTGGAGCGGAAGCTACCAGAAGGCCCCGAGTCACCGGCCATACGGGTGAGCACCACACGGTACACTCAGGGACGTGGGCTACTTTTACCCGCCTCTAGCAAGGTAGCCAGAAGAGTACGATTAGTTGGGGAGGCCTACAACTCCGCCTGGCCAGGGAAGATTCCATCTGCTCACGGACTGACCAGGCCCCGATCGCTAGCCAGTACTTCGGGAGGGTCTACCTTTGCCACCAGTAAAGACCCTGAACTACACCGCACCGTCTCTGAGTGTTTCATCATCCACGTCCGCTGCCCTGAGGCCATACCCCTCCCGTTGGGGGTTATACCATCCCCGCTGCACAACCGTACCACCGGCCTCAGCGGTCTGCCCTGCAGCGGCGGTCTCATGACCGCATTCAACGGGTGGCGTAGTCGAGCAATATAACATCTACTGCTAAATACTGCCGCTCAGTTTGACTCCCTGGGCACGGACCGGGTCACCGCCACGAGACTACTACCCCCATCTGATCCGGCTCCGGGTAAGCCCCCGTGCGCGCGATGCCGCACGACACAGCAGGCCCAGGGGTGCGTCAACTTTTGGCGTAGTCGGCAGGATTCCGTGCCCGCAACCACCGGGTACTGCGCGCCTGAAAAAGAGACTTTTAAACTTACCTGTGGTGAAGATTCCCGCCATCCGACGCCATCTTCCACCTCCTTCCCGCCATCCGTGGAGTTTTCCCGCCGTTGGACGCCATCTTCTGCCTTCTTCCCGCCATCCGTGGAGTTTTCCCGCCGTTGGACGCCATCTTGAAGACGCCGCGCAGGAAGAAGAGGGGTGTGGACTCCGAAAAGCCCGCGAGAACTGAAGCCCCGCCTCACGTCCGGACGTTGCGTAAGGTCCCGGAAGGAGCCCAGCAGACGCCGACGTCATAGGAGTGCGACGGAAGGTCCTCGACCCTGACGATCCACTGCGGAGCCGCGGCCTACGGAAGAGGATCATCGCAAGGTAGGCCACGGTCCACTAGGGGGGAGGAAGATGTCGGATACGGAGGAGAGCTTCACTGCCGCAGCCACCGCCAGCGCCACCGCTGCTGCGGTCATGCCTTTCACTATGCCCTATATCCCGGGGGCAGCCTGGCTACCCCAGTACTCAGGGGAGTCACATACCCTGAATGACTTTAGAGAAAAGCTGGATAGCCTCTTCCAGGTGTACCCCCTCACAGAAGAGCAAAAAGTGAGCATCCTGGTGGCCCAACTAACCGGGGCAGCCCAAAGGGAGGTAAAGTCCTGGCCGCCTGGGAGGAGGACTGTCGCAGGGATATTAACCCGGCTGAAGGACACCTTTGATACCCGCACCTCAGCTGAGATTAAGCTTAGATTCTACGGGTGCAAACAGCGAGCACATGAGAATATAAGGGACTATGCACTAAACCTACAAGAGGCCCTGAGAGCCATTAAGCAGACCGACCCTGACGGCGTGGGAAACGAGGACAGGCTGTTGACCGAACAATTTATAGAGGGACTATATTGCAATGCCCACCGAACCCAGTTGCGGGCAATGGCCTTACAGGATCCTCATCTGGACTTTGCACAGTTCAAGGACAGAGCCATTCGGGTGCTCCGAGAACCGGCACCGGGTGGCGTTGTGACCCACAGGCGCCCTACTACCGCTTACCACCAGGAGGCGGCGCCCTTGTCGGCAGGGCCTGTGGGGGCTGATGCGCAGGCTTTGAACAATGACCCGGCTCCAGACCTGCACCATCAGGTCCAAGAGCTAGCTAAAAGCGTAGCTGCGCTAACCCGAACTGTGCAGTCTTTACAGGTTGCTGCTCCAGGGAAGATCCAGCTGGCATCCGGACCGGAGGACATCCCGTGGCGTCGACCAAGGAGGACCCCACCGGCCAGAGGAAGACCCAGCGACCGATACAACGAGGACGGACAGCCCATCTGCCGCCGCTGCAATCAACCCGGACATATGGCAAGGTACTGTCCTTTAAACTGGCACAACCTCGGGTAGAGGGCCAACCCCTAGGAATAAGATCACCAGGCCCATCGAACTGGCGTGACAAATATGTGGGAGGACGTCCAGTCTTGCCTGTGGTACTGGATGGCATTCCTATGAGTGCCCTACTTGACACCGGGTCACAGGTCACCACCATCCCGTACGTGCTCTTCAAGCAGTACTGGAATGACTCGGATATAACCCGCTACCCTGACGACGACTTGAGTATCATCGCCAGCAATGGTCAACCCGTGCCACAGATCGGATTCAAAGAGATAACCATTAAAATCGGTAGAGTCGAACTGGCAGCACAGGGACTGATCATTGTAGACATTGACAAGCGCGAGAGTCACCCAAAGATAACGCTAGGAACTAATGTGATTGAAAATTGTCTTGCAGAGGTGATTTTCATTTTACAGCAGGTTGCCAAGAACGCCAGCTCCGGCCAGCAGCGAGTGCTCCAAAAAGAGATCCGGGCACTGATGCGGCGGCAACAGGTGGAACTCTCCGGTGGTGAGATTGGAAGCGTGAGAATGTGTGACCCTTTCCCTATTGCCATGCCCTCAAAAAGTGAAATGATGATTTGGTGCCGGGCAGCTATTGGTCTAAGAGGTAGAGACTACCAAGCAATGGTAGAACCCGTCTACTCAGACAGTAGGCCCACCATTTTGACAGCACGGGGGGTGGTTGATGTACGCCATGGGAGGGTGCCCGTTCACATAATAAACATCGGGAAGAGAGAAGTACACCTGCCCCGGTATGCCACGCTAGCTAAATTGTTCACCATAAACCAGAATTCTGTACAGGCCGTGGAACCCTTGCCTCCATCTCAACCAGAGGAAGGTAACGGCTCTAAGAAAACAATAGAGGACTGGTGTCAGCAACTACATTTGGGTACTGACTCCACTCCCTCACACCAGAAACAGGGAGTCTATCGGGTGGTTCAAGAGTACGAGAGAGTGTTTAGTAAACACCCGTTAGACTTCGGGCGAGTAAAGGGAGTAGAACACCATATCCCCACGGGAGACCATCCTCCCATAAAGGAGAGATACCGACCCGTACCCCCTGCACACTACCAATACGCCAAGGGGATGCTTAGAGACATGAAGGAGGCTGGGGTAATTAGGGATAGCTGTAGCCCCTGGGCAGCTCCACTGGTTTTGGTTAAAAAGAAAGACAACACCATGAGAATGTGTGTAGATTACCGGAAAATCAACCGTATCACACACAAAGATGCGAACCCCTTACCAAGGATAGAGGAGTCTTTGGCTGCTTTAAGATCTGCTAACTTCTTCTCTACTTTGGATCTCACTAGCGGGTCCTGTCAGGTTCCTGTAGCAGAGGCGGACCGGCAGAAGACCGCATTCACCACCCCGATGGGACTTAGCGAGTTTACCTGCATGCAGTTTGGACTCTGCAACGCACCAGGAACCTTCCAACGGTTGATGGAATGCTGTCTGGGACACCGAAACTTTGAGACGGTCCTGTTATACCTGGACGATGTCATCGTCTACTCCAAGACCTACGAGGACCACCTGAAACACCTGGCAGAAGTGTTCGAAGCCCTGGCAAACTACGGCCTGAAGGTGAAACCCTCCAAGTGTCACCTCCTGAAACCAAAGGTGCAGTACCTGGGACACGTGGTGAGTGCTGACGGAGTGGCTCCCGACCCTGATAAGATCACCACAATTAAGGAATGGCCAAGCCCCTCCAGCGTAAAGGAAGTGCGGCAGTTCCTCGGGTTGGTAGGCTACTACCGAAGGTTCATTCCGGGTTTCACCAAAAAGGCAGCTCCTATGCAGGACCTCCTGATAGGCCAGTCCAGGAAGGCCAAGAACCAGAAGCCGCCCTTCAGATGGGAGAAGTTGGAAGAAGAGTCCTTCCGCCAGCTGAAGATGGCCCTCAAGGGGGATGAAATCCTGGCGTACCCTGATTACAGCCAGCCCTTTATCCTCTACACCGACGCAAGTAACATCGGGCTAGGAGCCGTACTGTCCCAGATCCAGCAGGGGAAAGAACGGGTAATTGCTTACGCCAGCCGAAAACTGCGACCCACCGAAAGAAACCCTGAGAATTACAGCTCATTCAAGCTAGAATTCCTGGCAGTGGTGTGGGCAGTCACCGAACGCTTTAAGCACTACCTCGCCTCTTCCCGGTTCACCGTGTACACGGATAACAACCCGTTGACACACCTGGATACGGCAAGACTCGGTGCCCTGGAGCAGAGATGGATGGCCCGCCTGTCCAACTTTGAGTTCACAATCAAATACCGGGCAGGATGCTCCAATACCAACGCGGATGCCTTGTCCAGAATGCCAAACCTACCGGACGTGGGGGAAGATCCAGAGGAACTGGAAGAAGTTGAACTTCCCGCGTTCCACCGGCATGGGACTATCCAGTATTCCCACCGTGTAAGGAGTAAGCAATCCGCTACGTTCAACCCCTTACCTCATTACAACTGGGCGGAAACGCAAGACAGTGACCCCGCCGTCCGACTGGTGAAGGAGATGCTGACTCAGCCAGATGCCCGCCTTGACCCAGACGCTCCGGAGGAGGCCAAGCAACTGTGGATTGAGAAGAGTCGACTGTTCCTTTACAAGGGGAAGTTGTGCCGCAGAATGGTTAACTCCCGGACGCATGAACTGATCTGGCAAGTAGTGGTGCCAAGAAGAGACGCGGCTATGGTGCTGGAGGCATACCACAACGGAGCTGGGCACTTCGGATGGAAGAAGCTGGAGTTCCTGCTGCGTGCGCGGTTCCACTGGGTAGGCATGAGAGGAATCATCGAGAGGTGGTGCAGAGACTGTGGCCCGTGCCACCTAAGAAGGAAGGACCGTGCCAGCCAGAAGACTCCCTTGCAGCCCATCATCACCTGACAGCCACTGGAACTGGTAGCCCTGGACCATGTGAAACTGGCTCCAAGCAGATCTGGGTATGTCTACGCCCTCACAATCGTAGATCATTACTCCCGGTTCCTGGTGGTGGTCCCGGTCAAGGACTTAACGGCTCAAACAGCAGCTAGAGCTTTCCAGCAGCACTTCTGCCGTCCACACGGATACCCAGAGCAGGTGCTGACGGACCAAGGACCAGCCTTTGAAGCGGAAGTCTTCCAGGAGTTCTGTACTCTGTATGGCTGCCGGAAGATAAGAACAACACCCTATCATCCGCAAACCAATGGGCTCTGCGAGAAAATGAACCAGGTGGTGATAGATCTTCTGAAAACATTGCCCCTGGAAGAACGCAGTCTGTGGCCTGAGAAACTGCCTGATCTGGTGGACCTATACAACCACATCCTGGTAGGTTCTACCAACTGTACCCCGGCTTACCTAATGAGAGCAAGACCTGGTAAGCTTCCTGTTGATCTGGAGATGGGAGTCCTGACACCCGAGGACACTTCACCAGAAGCAGACTGGGACACAGAAAGGCAGCAGCAGTACCGGAAAGTACAGGAGAGCGTGGAGCGAAGTCTCTGTCAAGCTAGAGAAAGACAGGAGAAGACTTACAACCAGTATGCTCCCGCTGTTCCCCTGGTACCTGGAGAGCAGGTCTTGAAGAGGAAGAGACGCCTCCACAAGTTGGACGACCAGTGGGAGAAGGACCCGTACACCGTACTGCCCTCAAGCCATGAGAACCCGAAAGTCTGCATAATCAGTAAGGACGGAGGAGAAACCACAGCCATTGTCTCCCGAGATCACCTGAAGAAGTGTCCCGAACAGCTACGAAGCCCTGAAGAAGAACAAGAAGACCCTCGACCCGCAGAGGAAAGGGAAGATATGGTCAGTACTGTGCTCGGAGACTTCCCTCGGTCTTGGACTCAAGTCAATGGCGCTGTTGTGGTACCCGTCCTCACCTTCCTCCAACCAGCATCTCAAGTACCTACAGAGAAACAGGTAGAGCTGGAAGAGCAGCCGGTCCAGGAGGCAGAAGACCCCACACAAGCAGACCAGGAGGATCAACCCTCTGCTTATAGTGAGCCTGCCGTGCCCCTAGTGAGCCAAAGAGCCCGTAGACAGCTGCCCAGTTTACCTTTGACAGCTCCTACACCCCGTAGCTCAGGACCAGTCAGTCAGCTCCGTAGGTCCACTAGAGCCACTAGAGGCCAGTTGCCCGTACGTTGGAGGATCTAAGTGTTTAGACTGTTTATTTGTATTTACCTGTTTTCTGTTACCTGTAAATAATTGTGTATTTTTAGTTATTTTATAGGTGTCATTTAGGGATTATCCGGAATCCTTTGTACATATGTTTGGAGCGTAACCCAGGAAAGGACAAAGACTGTTAAGGACTCGGGGCAGGACAGACCCCTACCTGGTTACGGCTCCCGGTCTCTTGGTGAAATGGACACCTTTGTTTTCTTCAAAGACTGCACCCGGTTGCGGACATGCCGTGACCATCCTAATGTGTTCTTCTTTATTGTACTGTTTCTGTTTTTACTTGTTATGTTTTACAAAAATATGTTTAGTCCCGGAGTACTAAATTTTACTAGGGGGGAATGTGGCACCCCAGGGGTCTGGTTTCCACAGTAATAGCAATATTACGTCTGTGAGCAGGTGGGAGGTTTCCTGGTCAGACATCCTATGCATGCCACACCTCCTGCCCAGTCCTGGGAGGGGAAGAACTTCCCCTATATAAAGCTGGGGCTGAGGCAGGGTTAGAAGAGAGTGAGAGAACACAGACAGAGACACAGTCTGGTCTGTAGTGGAGCAGCTTTAGGAGCAAGAAAGATCAGGAGCTCTGTGGGAGCTGTGCTAAAAGAGATCAGGGGCTGGAAGCTGTAGAGCTCGCCCTGATTGAAGAGTTCTTACCGGACCCGGAGTCCGAGGCTGTGGGGACTAATCCTTACCCAGCAGCAGAAACCGCCCGGCAGGGGATTTCAGGTCCTCTGGCCAAGAAACCCGAAGGCACGGTCACACGCAAGGGACCAGCACCGCCGTCGTGGAGCAGAAGCTACCAGAAGGCCCCGGGTGGATCAGGGAAATGCTGTAGATATAGTATATCTTGACTTCAGCAAAGCATTTGACAAAGTATCTCACACCATCCTTATTGAAAAAATGACCAAGTATGCAATGGACCAGGCAACTGTTAGGTGGATTCATAACTGGCTTAGTGATCGGACTCAAAGGGTGGTTGTAAATGGCTTCACATCCAGCTGGATGAATGTCTCAAGTGGGGTACCACAGGGCTCCGTCCTGGGACCTGTATTGTTCAACATCTTTATCAATGATTTAGATGAAGGAATTGAGGGTAAACTGATTAAATTTGCTGATGACACAAAGCTAGGAGGGATAGCTAATACTAGAGAAGAGAGAGAGAGGATTCAAAAAGACCTAAATAAACTGGAGCAGTGGGCAGCAACCAATAGAATGGTTTTTAACAGGGAAAAATGCAAAGTACTACATCTGGGCAATAAAAATGAAAAAAGCATATACAGAATGGGAGGAATAGAGCTAAGCAACAGTACATGTGAAAAAGACTTAGGTATACTAATAGATCATAGACTGAACATGAGTCAACAGTGTGATGCAGCAGCAAAAAAGGCAAATACAATTCTGGGATGTATTAACAGATGCATACAGTCTAGATCACGTGAAGTCATTATCGGTCTTTACTCCTCTTTGGTCAGACCTCATCTGGAATACTGTGTACAGTTTTGGGCACCACATTTTAAAAAAGACATAGACAAACTGGAGCAAGTTCAGAGAAGAGCGACCAGAATGGTGACTGGTCTGCAAACCATGTCCTATGAGGAACGGTTGCAGGATTTGGGAATGTTTAGCTTGCAAAAAAGAAGACTGAGAGGAGACTTAATAGCTGTCTACAAATATGTCAAGGGCTGTCACATTGTAGAAGGATCATCTTTATTCTCATTTGCACAAGGAAAGACTAGAAGCAATGGGATGAAACTAAATGGGAGGAGACACAGATTAGATATTAGAAAAAACTTTTTGACAGTTAGGGTGATTAATGAGTGGAACAGGCTGCCACGAGAGGTGGTGAGTTCCCCTTCAATGGACGTCTTCAAACAGAGGCTGGACAGACATGAGATGATTTAGTGAATCCTGCTTTGAGCAGGGGGTTGGACCAGATGACCCAGGAGGTCCCTTCCAACTCTAGCATTCTATGATTCTATGATTCTATGAGTCACCGGCCATACGGGTGAGCACCACACGGTACACTCAGGGACGTGGGCTACTTTTACCAGCCTCTAGCAAGGTAGCCAGAAGAGTACGATTAGTTGGGGAGGCCTACAACTCCGCCTGGCCAGGGAAGATTCCATCTGCTCACGGACTGACCAGGCCCCGATCGCTAGCCAGTACTCCGGGAGGGTCTACCTTTGCCACCAGTAAAGACCCTGAACTACACCGCACCGTCTCTGAGTGTTTCATCATCAACATCCGCTGCCCTGAGGCCATACCCCTCCCGTTGGGGGTTATACCATCCCCGCTGCACAACCGTACCACCGGCCTCAGCGGTCTGCCCTGCAGCGGCGGTCTCATGACTGCATTCAACGGGTGGCGTAGTCGAGCAATATAACATCTACTGCTAAATACTGCCGCTCAGTTTGACTCCCTGGGCACGGACCGGGTCACCGCCACGAGACTACTACCCCCATCTGATCTGGCTCCGGGTAAGCCCCCGTGCGCGCGATGCCGCACGACACAGCAGGCCCAGGGGCGCGTCAGAAGCTTTAACCCCTTTCTGACATTGTGCATAATAATACGTCCCTGTGCCCTGGGCCTTATGGACCAGGTACGTATTATTACGACACAGGCTGTGCGGGATCAATCGCCACCGGTTGTCAGCTGATTTTGACAGCTGACACCCGGCACTTTAACCCCCTAAATGCTGCGATCGCAGCATTTAGCAAGTGAGTGGAGGGACAGAAGCACCTCTGCTCTTGGATCGGAGACCCTGCGCTGTCCTCACGGGGTCCCGATCGTTGCCATGGTGACACAATGTCATCATGACGACACCTGTGTCACCAGGCACCAGCAAGTTAGTTTGACCATGCGCAGTGCATGATCAAACTAGCTTGTGTCTGCAGCACTGACAGTTTACAAGGTATAGCAGTGATCCTGCACTGCTATACCTTAGAACTGCGATCAGCCTGCTGAAAGTGAAAGTCCCATAGTGGGATAAAGTAAAAAAAGTGAAAAAAAAGTTGTAAAAATATTTTTTTAAAAATAAAAAAATAATAAAAAAATAAAATATTATTATGAAGAAAAACAATAAGAGTACACATATTTAGTATCGCCGCATCCGGAACGACCTGATCTATAAAACTGTCCCACTAGTTAACCCCTTTAGTGAACACAGTAAAAAAAAAAGAATCAAAAAACGGTGCTTTATCATCATACCAACGAACAAAAAGTGGAATAAAACGCGATCAAAGAGACGAATATAAATAAAAATTATACCACTGAAAACATCATCTTGTCCCGCAAAAAGCAAGCCACCATACAGCTCCATCAGCCAAAAAATAAAAAAGTTATAGCTCTTAGAATAAAGCGATTTTTTCTATGAAATAGTTTTTATTGTGTAAAAGCGCCAAAACATAAAAAAAGATATAAATGCAGTATGGCTGTAAATGTACTGACCCGAGGAATAAAGCTGCCTTATTAATTTTACCACACGCAGAGCTGCATAAAAAAAACTAAAAAAACAATTACTGAATTGTTGGTTTTTGTTTATTCTGCCTCCCAAAAATCAGAATAGAAAGCGATCAAAAAATGTCACATGCCCGAAAATGGTACCAATAAAAACATCAACTTGTCCCGCAAAATACAAGCTATCACATAACTCTGTCGACCGAAATATGGAAAAATTATAGCTCTGAAAATATGGCGATGCAAAAACTAGTCTTTGCAAAAAAAAAAGTTTAGTGTGTGACAGCTGCCAAATGTAAAAACCCAATATGAATCTGGTATCACTGTAATCGCACCGACCCGAAGAATAAAGTAATCTAATCACTTAAACCGCACGAGGAACGGTGTAAATAAATAAATAAAACCAATTCTTCACCTGCTGTTGGTTTGTTCATTCAGCCTCCCAGAGTTCGCAATATGGCTCTGCCCACATTTATCCTGTGCTCTACGCTCAGGATATCTCTGTAAATCTCTGAAATACGTGATCCAGACGGAGCCTCCGGCGGAAGATTCCCTGTAATGAGGCAGATGGAGGCACCGTCTGGCCTGTGATCCCACGGTGTCCGTCTTTTTATTAGGCGTGAATAAAAGTGCCGTCGGCCACAGTTTTGCGAGCCTCTGATAAAAAGAACACCGCTGAACAGAGGCCACACAGAGTCCAGAGTAATTAACAAATAAAGTAGCACACTGCAAGGCTAAGTATGTAAACATGAAATATGGAATATGAATAGCATTACTGCTGTAGAAAATAGAAATAAATGAGAAATCTTAGCACATAAATTGGCCAATTCATGTGTATCTGGCAGCCGCGGTAAGGCGTTTCTCAGTGCCAGGACCCTACCAATGTGAATACCTCTCTAAGGGACAGGTACACATGAATTGGCCAATTTATGCGCTAAGATTTCTCATTTATTTCTATTTTCTATAGCAGTAATGCTATTTATATTCCATATTTCATGCTTACATACTTAGCATTGCAGTTTGCTACTTTATTTGTTAATTGTATATGGAGGTAGCTTCTCCTAGTAAGCACCTGTTCACACCTATTTCTCGTATTAGAAGTGCCATCAGTTTTTTCTGTTTACAGAGTCCAGAGTTAGGCCGGTTTCACATGTCCTGATATTTCCAGTATCGGAAAAACCGGTACGGGAGATATACGTGTCCATGTGCACCTGTGTGGCAACCGTGTGCCGCATCAGGAGCGCACATTCCGCCACCTGGGAATCAGCAGTACAGTTACCGCTGTTCCCAATCACCGGGTGCTGAATGCTGCCCTCATCATTGTAACCTGCTGGCGCTGTGATCAGCACAACCAAGGGACAATGATGAGAGTAGTAGTCTGCTCCCGCTGTGTCTTAGTGTAAAAATAAGAATAAAATTAAAAAATCCTTATACTCACCTGCCTATCAAAGTAAAAGTGAAGTACCCATAGCTCTTTCTTACATTCAAGCATCTGATGCTGATGCTCAGTCTATGTAGATGGCATCTTAGCTGTTGCTAGGCAACTTCCTTATAAGGTGAGATGCACCTGTAAGATTCCATCACAAGATTCCATCATGACATCACTGCTATTATGACATCATAATTCACAACCACTACTTATACAAGCGTTTACACTTCAGTGTCACTTTGATACCCCGGTGTCATTGTTGTCAGTGTTTAGCTACTTATCTAGTGATATACTGATTGCGCATTTCATTGAAATGTCTGGAATTTCTCCAGACAGACTTCAGGAGTTGGCACTACTCCAGGGGATTCTTACCACCTGTACCCCTAACTGTGTGCTACCACTACCCGATGGCGTCCTCAGCTTCACTTACCGGCTGGTTATGGAGCTTGTACGGGACTGCTTGACCAAATACTACCAAGGTCGTATTACCTCAGAATAT
The DNA here is from genome assembly GCF_046119375.1 of Phyllobates terribilis. NCBI lineage: Eukaryota > Metazoa > Chordata > Amphibia > Anura > Dendrobatidae > Phyllobates > Phyllobates terribilis. The sequence continues at coordinate 2,769,526 of NW_027362974.1, read as the reverse complement.
CTTCAGCATTTACAGCAGAACATCAGGACATTAGTACAACAGGTAAATAGCAGACAATCTGCACAAATTATTATTATTATGTCTAGTTGGTCTCCCTTACTGTATAGTGGTATTATTGGTAGTAATAAAATTTAGACTTTCTTCAGTGTCAGGCAGGGTCATATTTGTAATAGAGATCCCCATTTTGGGAAGAGGGTGTAAAAGTGCAGCATGAGCCTGTATGATTCAAATGTCAGGGCTAGATTTCATTCCTAGTCCAGTCCTTGTCCCTTAGTAAAGACACTTCATTTAGCACCTTAATCCGGATTTCTTATAAATATGTAATTATGATTTTTATTGTGTATAACAAATATTAATAATTTATCTCAGACCATAGAACTAGCCTCACTGATTAGAAATGTAAAGTACCCACAGTTCTTTCTTACATTCAAGCATCTGGTACTGATGCACAAACTATGGTTTTGCCACCTTAACTATTGCTAGGAAACTTCCTTTCACGGTGAGATGCCCCGTTAAGATTCCATCACAAGATTCCATCACGACATCACTGCTATTATGACATCATAATTCACCACCACTAATTATACAAGTGTTTTTATGCTGTATAAAAAATAATAATAATAATAATACAAATCAAATAATAATAATGGAATACAAGTTTATTTACAGAAAATTGTTCTTTAGATCGACACCAATATAATATATAAAATGTACCAAATGTGTAGTAATTGTAGCTGCAGATAGACAGGAGTAAAATGGTGACATAAATGGCCTCCTCCATTCTGCACTTTCTCTCATGATTTTCCTTTTGTATTTATTTCCATCTTTATAGGCTGAAGAAAAAGCCCAAAGTGGAAAATTGGCCTTTTTTAAACAACTGGCCCAAAATGTCCTGAATATACTGGAGAGTCCGGCCCGCTCACTGGAGCACCTGGTAAGGAGCCATCATCTTCTATATCACATGTCCTTGTCCCCTCCAGGCAGGCACAGGATATTTCATGACCGCCTGTCCCTGCGGCTCCATCATCTGTGATGGCAGTCTGTACTCAGCGGTGGGAGTTTGTATTTCTGCCTCTGTTTTGCTCGATCATCACAATCTTCCTTCTTGTAAATGCTGCAATTCTGATAACAGAGATCAGTTGTATATACAAGTACCTTATATATTATTGTTGATTTACTGGAGGGAGTGGCTGTGTATAGTCCGTCCAATACTGAAATTACCAGTAAATCCAATGTTTAGTCCTTCCTATCTATTGTATATGATAATTTAGTATTTGTGAAATGTTATACTAATTGTACATATTATAACCATCAGGAAACATCCGAAGGTGACTCCGAAGAGGGGCAAACCGTGAACATGCCTGACCCTAATATTAGTCAGTTAGAGCTAAAAACTGATCTGATTGAAGGTAAGCCGATCATCTAATATTTTACATTCAAATATCCAGATATTATAGAGAATGGCAGAGAATATGTAGATTTACTCTTCATTCCCTGTAATGGAGAGGGATCATGTAATTCTACTTCACGCCTGTGTGGTCTTCTCGGCTCCAAAATGAGGGTCATAGATCCCCAATCATGTAATTGTTCAAAAATACCATATTTTGAAGACTATAAGATGCACCGGACCATAAGAAGCAGGTGAAATTTTGGAGCGGAAAATAGGAAAAACATTTTTTTAATAAAATGGTGGAGCAACTTATAATCCAATTTTGTGGTAACTTTTCTAGGGGAAAGGCGGCGGAAAGATGGCAGCAGCAGGAGTGGGGCGATGCTGCACTGAAGGCCCTGCACTTCCATGGTTTTCAATCTGGTGGACCTTGGGAAAATCTCCACCGGAGGTGGCGCATGCACAGATTGAGATCTCGGGAGACAAGATCTCAATCTGCATGCGCCATCTCCAGAATCCATTTTTCCGAAGTCCACCACACTGAAAATCATGGAAGTGCGGAGTCTCCGGCGACATTTTCTGAAAGCCCAGGGGCCGCTGCATCCTTGCACCGCCGAACACCCCCTCCTCCCAGCCTGGGGCCCACAGCATCGCCCCACTCCTGCCGCCGCCAGCTTCCTGCAGCAGTGACCCTGCGTCCTGGGGCCTCGCTTCACCGCAACCCCCCCCCCTCAGTAAGCTACGTTGGGATAAGACGCACCCCCATTTTACAGAAAAAAGTGTGTCTTATAACTTGAAAAATACGGTAATCAGATCCTGAACAATCGCCCAGTGTATCTATCTCTGGATGTGCCATAAATACTGTATATTTAGTATGTGCAGAATACCAGATATCTAGTTTTTATATCATTTACAGAGATCTTGTCATGTCCTTCATTATATGGATGTGTTATATATTAAGTACTGATATAGACTGATACATGACATCTTTTCATTATTTTATCATTATTTTAGAAATAACTGTGTCGACGGCCAGTACTGATGGTGGAATATGTGAGACACCAGAGATCCACGAATCTGCCAGTGTAAGTATCAGAGGAGACGTCTGTTTATCATCAGATAACGGGGTATGAATTACACATATAATATTATACCCCAGATGACAATGGGATATCTTTGCTTTTATGTAGATCAGATCTATTGTGAGTAATGATGGCATTGTTATTCTGCCTCTTCTGTGTGATGCCCCTTATCATACCCTGCAGTACAGTGATATCTATGCATGGGGAATATCCCCTTAAAATATAATACTGTCTGTGGAGGGTCCGGCTTGCATCATGTCCTCTACATCTGCTGCAATGTAATCAGCGTGGACATAATATAGAGGAAAAGTTCCTGCATCTGGAGCTTTTATTTTCCTGCAGATTCTATGTCTTAATGTCATTTCTTATTATTTCTAGGCCTTGACCGGATCATTGAACTTGGAGACAAGTCCTAGTAAGACCGACTTTAAACCAATCAAACTGATCAGCAGTGGAGCTTATGGGTGAGCTTTATGTTTGCATAATATACATTTCCTAGTGTTCCTTATGACAATGCTTCTGTCTCTGTGCCCAGCCCGTACAACAGAGAAATGCTCTGAGTCCATACTGTCCACAAGAGATGAGCGAATCAGGCAAAATTCTAATTTGCTTGTTCACGTGGACTTGTGAAAATACGATTCAAGGAGAAATTAATGTCCCTTATTATGCTCTGGGGCCTCACCAGGCCCCAGAACATAATAAGCATAAGAAACATACTTATACTCCCCTTACTGCTCAATTCTCTAGCCCCTCCACTTCTCACCGTCACCCGTCCGGTCCTCACTGCCTCTTCAGTTTGCCACCGCTCACGCTATGCAAGGACTTCAGGCTTTGAGAAGGTCTGAGAGAGTTCTATGCAAGAGCATAAAAAGTCACAACATTGTGACACCGTGACTGTTCTTGCGCTTGTGCATAATCCTCCCAGATCTCATCAATGTTGGAAGTCCCGTCCCAGTATGAGAGGCATTTGGATTTCAGCATTAGCAGCAGAGATTTGAGGATGCGGCAAGGAACGGACGGTTGAGGCGGAGGGGCCGTAGAAGTGAGTATAAAAATTTGTTTATTTTTAAACTTTTTTATGGCCTTTCAAGATTTTGAAAATGGTGGCCAACGCTTGACATTTTGCTAAATCCATGAGTAAGCAAATTACAAAAAACAAAACAAACAAAAAAACAAAACGCCATTTTGGTGAATGCAGAATTTTGCAAAATCTGAGTAGAATTTAATTCCACTCAAATGTGTTAGCTCATGTCTACTGGCCACATCTATATGTCATTATTTAGGTCAGTTAGGACGTGACATAGATGAGGACCTCGCATAGGTCATCATTTATGTTGTGTAACTTGATGGATTTCTACATGGATTTCTAGTGACATCTAGTAGTAACCAGACAATCATGTGATGAGGTTTATAGACAAAATGTTAGTAAGAATTCATTATAAATCATGGATTTTCCTTCTCTCCAGAGCCGTCCACTTAGTGCGACACAAATACACAAGCCAGCTATTCGCTATGAAGAAGCTGGACAAGGAGAACGTGAATATTCCAAGAAGACTTGAACGTGCCTTTCTAGAGAGGGACATCTTAACATTTGCTGATTGTCCCTTTGTGGCCTCCATGTTGTGCTCCTTTCCAACTCCTCATCATCTGTGTATGGTCATGGAGTATGCAGCAGGTAAGTCATATCCATTGTGCCTATATCCAGCCTCAATCTGCTTATCTCTAGCATCTTCTCCATAATCTGAATGTGACCACATGGACGGTTACATGTCCATACTGCATTTACTATAAGTTATCTGTTACCAAGATGCCAGGAAAATCATTATCTCTGTGAAAGTCTCTGGTGAATGTCCTCACTGAGAATGGCAAAAATATCCACTGAGGATAAAAGGAGGATTTGACTCAATTCTAACAGTTTGTATAGATGAGCATTTCACAGAGTAATGAATAAGAGGCTTGCAGATGAGGCACGGCTCTGTCTTTTTATATTGGGTCACTCTGCTTTATACGCTCTACATTAGGCCTCTTTCACGCTTCAGTATTTCTGGTACGTGAGGTGACAGTTTACCACACGTACTGGAGACACTGACACATGTGCGCACATGTCAGTGTTTCCACGGACCGTGTGTCCATGTGATCCACACGTAGACATGTCTGTTTTTGGCCAGCAGGACGGATCACACAGACCCATTCAAGTCAATGGTTCAGTGTAAACACATACCGCACACGGATGCCATCCGTGTGACATGTGTCGGCGCCTGGGAATTAGCGATAAAGTTAGCGCCGGGTGCTAAACGCTGCCCTCATCATTGTCCCCTGCCGGCGCTGCGATCAGAACCAGCAGGGGTTAATGATGAGGGTTGTCTTCTCCCAGTGTATTTCTACCTGTAAAAATAAGAATAAAAAAAAAATCTATACCCTCACCTGTCCTAAATGTCCCCCACTGTAATCCATGAGACCGCTCAGCAGAGGAGCCGGGGAGAATGACTCCTGCAGCGAGCGGCCCCGAATCTGCGCTGAGCTCAGCGAGCGGTGTCCTGTCACTCACTGAGCTCAGCTGAGGTCTGGCGTCGCTCGCTGCAGGAGTCATTCTCCCCAGCTCCTCTGCTGAGTAGTCGCATGGATTACAGCAGGAGATACTTAGGACAGGTAGGTGAGTATAAGGGTTTTTTTTTATTTTATTCTTATTTTTACAGGTGGAGACACCGGGAGCAGACTACAACTCTCATTATTAACTCCTGCTGGTGCTGATCGCAGTGCCGGCAGGGGAAAATGATGAGCGCAGCGTTCAGTACCCGGCTTTTGGGAATAACGCTAACTGTACACTGATTCCCAAACGCCGGTACGTGTGCTCCTGATGCGGCACACGGACATCTCCGACACAGGTTTTTCCGGTACCAGAAATATCCGGACGTGTGAAACCGGCCTTATACAGTATATAAAGCAAAACCACAAATGAGACTGCTAACACCTTTAACTAATTATATATTTATTTATTGCAAGATACATAGTATATATAGCTCATACTTTTTTGGCCAGAATAGTGTCTCTTTTTTGTATGAGTTACCTTGTTATTTTTAAATATTTATTCCACGTGACTAATAAAGATTCATGCTTTTATATGGGATGTTGCTTCATTGCACTTATTTGTGCAGCTCTTGCACCTTTGTGGTTTTGCTTCATAGACATTTAGTGCAGTCCTAGTTACTATTCGGGTATGCTCCAATGGAGGGTTTTTTGCATTATTATACAGTATATCTCTGTGTATGACGTCCTGCCCCAATGTCTCCGCTCATTTCTCATTCACACTCCTCATGTGTCACTTACATTGTAACAAACCCTCTCCTGTCATATTTGCTTTCTGCTGTAGGAGGAGACTGTGGCAGTTTTATGAAGAACTATGGGTGTTTACCTGTCCCCTTGGCTCGTCTGTACATTGCAGAAACGGTTCTAGCTGTGGAATATCTGCACAGCTATGGTGTAATGCACAGAGACCTGAAGCCTGAAAAGTAAGTGACACTTGTAGTATAAGAAAGGGGAAAAAAGATATCGTTTATTATACAATCTATTTGCAACTTGGGGCTGACATCCTCTTTTTTTCACAGCCTCCTGATAACGTCAACTGGTCATATTCAAGTTACAGATTTTGGGCTTTCCAAACTCTGCCTCATGAGACCAACATCAGAGATCTACAAGGCTCCAATTGAGGACATCACCAGAGAGTTCCATGATAAGGAGGTAGGCAGGAACTTGTTCTTTACTCATCTCCTCCATTTCTCCTTCTCTTATACTTTCTCATCTAGAAAACGTTTCCACTGATGTTATTTGTCACAATTATGTTCTCTGATCATTATCTCATTCCTCTGTTTTTTCCAGATTGCTGGCTCCCCTCATTACATAGCCCCAGAAGTTATCTTAAAGGAAGGCTATGGAAGGCCAGCTGACTGGTGGTCAATTGGGATCATCCTATATACATTTCTTGTAGGACGTGTACCATTTTATGGGCCTTCCAAATATGACATTTACAGCCATATTGTCAGGGGTAAGTAAAATAATCTGATTGCTGTGTAATGTCATTGTTATTTGAATAGATTAGTTGTGTGATTTAGTTACTTTTGTTAATATAAAAGATTTTTGTTTTGATAAAATAAATTAAGATGTTTCATTTTCTGTAATATTTGCTTTTTACATAACAGATGACATATATTGGAAACTTACTAATTCGGCTTTTCCAGCCACAGCTCGGGATATCATCATTGAGCTGCTCAGAAAAGATCCAGCACAAAGACTTGGGACAGGTAATGTATATAATACTATTATTAATGACTTATTACACCTCTGTGAACAGAAAATGAATAATGAGGATCAGCACTGAGGTTTTGTTCTCTACCAGCTTGGCCATTCCCCATTCTTCATGCTAAGACTTTCAGTACATCTACTTCACTTCGGCTCTGTTACGTCAACCGTTCAGATTAACGCCCCCTTCACACGTCCGTATAAAATCAGTACTGAAACCAGTACCGGAAAAAAACAGTACTAGTGTCATCAGTGTTTTGAATCAGTGTGCCATCAGTGTGCCATCAGTGTTTTTCCGGTACGGCAAAGAAAAAGAAATGATAAAGTATCTCTTATACTTTGTAATGTTAAACAGATACAGCGTAAGGAAGGCACACAAATGGCACACGGATGCCATCTGTGTGATGTACGTGTTTTTCAGGGTCCCATAGACTTGTATTGGCACTTGTCATCTGTGCTGCCACAAAAAAACAGCAGCATAGATGATAATGGGTACGGGTGGCATACGTGAAAGAAAAATGGATGCCACATGTAGTGCAAACACGGATATGTGTAGGAGGCCTAAGAAACTTGTCTCTTTGACAATAACTATATCACTATTCATTGTTTTCCTTTTCAAGGAGGAGCAAATGAGATCAAATTTCATCCATTCCTGCGTAACTTAGATTTTGACAACCTTCTAAGTCAGAAGTCGCTGTTCATTCCTGATCTTGAGTCAGAAGAGGATACCATCTACTTTGACAGTAAGTAGAATGAGACATCATCTGCAGAAAGCTGCTGTGTGTCTTGTATTTCATTTTAAGTGAGAATCAGTCCCCACCTTGATTCATGATCAAATGGTGACTGTTCAGGACAAAGTATTATGCTAATAATCTCGATTAACTCTTGTACTTTTCAGCTCGATGTAGCAGACATCAACATATTGATTCAGATGAGGGGGACACAAGTGAAGATAATGACTGGCCGGAAAGCCAAAACTTTCTATCATCTTCGCATAGGCTTTCTAAAGTAAGTATGTGACCAATAAGATCCATACAACCTGTAATTAAAATAAAATTGTAAAATATTAAAATATTTTTTTTTCCTCTTTGTATTAGCTCTGTTCCATCCATACCAAGATGATGAACAATGAAGAACCCAAGTCACCTCCAGGGTATTCACCAGAAAGTGCAAAACAGTCAGACATGTGAGCAAATTATTTTTATGGGGTCCATTCTGATATGTGTTCACAACACCAAATTCAAGACGAGTGTAAGTCGATACTAAATCCAGTATCGATGACCACATGATTGCTGATCACCATGTTTCTGACTTGTGATAACGCTGGTGATGAAAGTTGATAACTATGACCAGCTTTAATTTCCAGTTCATTACAGGAAAATAAATATTGCTAGTGATTCTCCATTCTTGCTGGTAGAAGAGGGTCTTGAGCACAGCATCCCCTTCATGTTATTCAGATGTCCTAATGGGCTTTGCAGACAGGTGTTGTATCCGTATCTATTGTTTTCACTTGTAATTTATATGTTTTTCTTCTACCAAACAGACAGAAAGATTCTCCCCCCTCTAAGTCTGAAGACAACCAGACGCAGAAAGATTCTCCCCCTTCTAAATCTGATGACAACCAGACACAGAGAGATTCTCCCCCCTCTAAGTCTGATGACAACCAGACGCAGAAAGATTCTCCCCCTTCTAAATCTGAGGATGACAACCAGACACAGAGAGATTCTCCCCCCTCTAAGTCTGATGACAACCAGACGCAGAAAGATTCTCCCCCCTCTAAATCTGATGACAACCAGACGCAGAAAGATTCTCCCCCCTCTAAGTCTGATGACAACCAGACGCAGAAAGATTCTCCCCCCTCTAAATCTGATGACAACCAGACGCAGAAAGATTCTCCCCCCTCTAAATCTGATGACAACCAGACGCAGAAAGATTCTCCCCCCTCTAAATCTGATGACAACCAGATGCAGAAAGATTCTCCCCCCTCTAAATCTGATGATGATAAGCAGAGGCAGAAAGATTCTTCCCCCTCTAAATCTGATGACAACCAGACGCAGAAAGATTCTTCCCCCTCTAAGTCTGATGATGACAAGCAGTGTTTCACTGCTGAAGGCAGACAGTCATCCATATTGTCAGGTATGTATAGCTCTATAGGTCATTCTATTGCAGCCTGTGTCAAAAAGTGTAATGTGAAAACAGCCCAACATTTCATTTTATAAAAATCCTCACTCTTAGGCTGTGTGCCCACGATGCGTTTTTCAAGCGTTTACGCTGCGGAATTTCTACAGCGTAAACACTTGGGAAACGCTTGGTAAACCTTCCCCCATGGTCTCCAATGCAATTCCGCACTTTCAATGCCCATGCTGCGTATTTTTCCGCAGCGTTTATGCTGCGCTCAAAAATACGCAGCATGTCCATTAATTTTGCGGACGCGCAGCGTAATCGCCGCCATTGACTTGCATTAGAACGCGCTAATTCCGCAAGACTGCATCTGTACTTGCGTAATTGGCGCTTTCTAATGTGCGGATGGTACCCAAGTCTGGAGGAGAGGAGACTCTCATCCAGACCTGGGTACCATAGAATCTGTAAAGAAAAGAATTTAAAATAAAAAATAAAGCTTATAATCACCTTCCGATGTCCTCCCAGTGTTTTGTCCACGCCGTCCGGTCTCTTGCAATGCTCGCGCTGTTGTGAAGGACCTGTCATGACGTCACTGAGTCATGTGACCCATCACATGACTCAATGACGTCACCGCAGGTCCTTCACAGCACCGCGAGCATTGCAAGAGACCGGACGCAGCAGAGATGACACCGGGAAGACACCGGAAGGTGAGTATAATCTTTTTTTTTTCATTTTTTACCATTCTTATTCTTTTTTTTAACTATTACTCGGTCACACTATATAAATCCATGCCGGTTGCATGGATTTAAATAGTGTGACCAACTTGTCAAGCACTTTTCCAAGTGATGCTCAAAATCGTTTGGAAAACTTCTTGAAAAAACGCATGCGAAAGCGCATGTAAAAATGCTGAAAAAACGCTTCTCTCTGGCAGAAAAAACGCATGTAAATCTGCATGTAAATCTGCATACGTTTTTTTCTGCCAGAGAGAGGCAAAAACGCTCTGCATCAAATCTGCTACGTGGGCACATAGCCTCATAGGTTATAATTTTTAATGCATAAGAAGCCATTCAGTCTTCTGCCAAACTGATTCTGAATACTGCACCCATGGCTCCATCTAGGCCTATACTGATCCTTATCACCTTAAGAATGCACTGAGGTTTTAGCTAACTTATTTTAAGATATTACTTGCAGGATGCCGCAGTGTTATCATGTTAATAAGGGGACATAGTTCCCTGGCTAGACACCACATATCGGAAAACCTACAGGTTTCATATTAATCAGTTCACAAGGCAATCTAATTCTCAGACCCTCAGGTGGTTTTATGTATATATGACATATTCTCTCTATTATGGTGCAATAATCAATTACCGGGACTACAGGGTACAAGAATAACAGAATTCTATATAAAGATACAAAGCTAATCTTTTAGGAGTTTATAATATACATCTTTTTCTTGTTTTTTTTATCAGAATCACCAGTTCAGGGGAAAAGAAAATCTGCATCGAAAGATCGACAAAAAACAGAGAAGGTAGAAGAGAGAAGAAGTAGAAGAGGTAAGTGTAACAATAAGCTCCATGTTGCATGATGTCAGTCAGTGAGAAGGAGTCATGTGGAGCAGATATTATCTGTAGGATTACTGACAATGACCCCGTACATCTGTATGGATACGACTCCTCTATCATCCTGTCACAGTGACACTACAGTAGTATCCTCTAATACATACATGTCAAACTCTGGCCCGTGGACCAAACCTGGCCCGCAGGGTGGTTATATTTGACCCACGACAACAGAACCACCACCACTATTTGGGGCCATTATTCTGTATGGAGGACAATGTGGGGCCCATTATACTGTACGGAGGACTATGTGGGGCCATTATTCTGTATGTAGGATTATGTGGGGTCCAAGTTTTTCATTTTGGCCCTCTGTGTGTTTGAGTGTGACATCCCTGCTCTAATATGTAGTCCCATTACTTACATTAGTTATGTCTCTTTGTCTCCTCTCACAGGTTCCACCTTCCGCCGGCTGATATCATCTTGCCGGCGTGGATTATCCAGGGTTGCTCGCTCCATCAGACAAAGCTGCATATTTGCTCCCTGTCATCGGAGCAACACAAACATCTCAATGTGAAAAACCCTTCATGTCTAGTGCCTAGTACAGCATGTCCACCATTAAAGATGCACCTGTGTGGAAGGACTTGTACCATCTACCTGTGGCCTTCTGACCAGCAAGTAACATCTGCAGAAGAAGGCCCTCCAAGAACATCTCTTCATTCTTCCATGTAATTCTTAATAAAAAAAAAACTAAAAAGAATCATTTCAAATTGATTAATGTCCCTTTGCATTTAATGTAATACTACTGACATTTATGGCATATCAGTACTAAACATCATATATGTCTGATGAGAGAATATCGTTTCCATGTTTCATGTTAATCCTCTAATCCTCAGCCAAAAGTGGAAGAGAAGACCAGTGATTCTGTTACATCTACGAATGACAGTCAATCCAGGGAAAAACACCTTCTGATCCATACATTTTTCAGGCACTCTGATCCTTTTACCTTCATGTGGCTCTACTTAAGGTTTATGTATAAGAACCAGTTGGATTCAGTACTGGGCATCCTGGGGGTCCCAGCAGCCACATCCCAATTGTTCAACTAAAAAAGACATACTGTATTATAGTGTGATATATATATATATATATATATACACACTGTGTGCAGAATTATTAGGCAAATGAGTATTTTGATCACATGATACTTTTTATACATGTTGTCCTACTCCAAGCTGCATAGGCTTGAGAGCCAACTACCAATTAAGTAAATCTGGTGATGTGCATCTCTGTAATGAGGAGGGGTGTTGGCTAATGACATCAACACCCTATATTATAAGGTGTGCTTAATTATTAGGCAACTTCCTTTCCTTTGGCAAAATGGGTCAGAAGAGAGATTTGACGGGCTCTGAAAAGTCCAAAATTGTGAGATGTCTTGCAGAGGGATGCAGCAGTCTTGAAATTTCCAAACTTTTGAAGCGTGATCACCGAACAATCAAGCGTTTCATGGCAAATAGTCAACAGGGTCGCAAGAAGCGTGTTGGCCAAAAAAGGCGCAAAATAACTGCCCATGAATTGAGGAAAATCAAGCGTGAAGCTGCCAAGATGCCATTCACCACCAGTTTTGCCATATTTCAGAGCTGCAATGCTACTGGAGTATCAAAAAGCACAAGGTGTGCGATACTCAGGGACATGGCCAAGGTAAGGAAGGCTGAAAAACGACCACCTTTGAACAAGAAGCATAAGATAAAACGTCAAGAATGGGCCAAGAAATATCTTAAGACTGATTTTTCAAAGGTTTTATGGACTGATGAAATGAGAGTGACTCTTGATGGGCCAGATGGATGGGCCAGAGGCTGGATCAGTAAACGGCAGAGAGCTCCACTCCGACTCAGATGCCAGCAAGGTGGAAGTGGGGTACTGGTATGGGCTGGTATCATCAAAGATGAACTTGTGGGACCTTTTCGGGTTGAGGATGAAGTGAAGCTCAACTCCCAGACCTACTGCCAGTTTCTGGAAGACAACTTCTTCAAGAAGTGGTACAGGAAGAAGTTGGTATCGTTCAAGAAAAACATGATTTTCATGCAGGACAACTCTCCATCACATGCATCCAACTACTCCACAGCGTGGCTGGCCAGTAAAGGTCTAAAAGAAGAAAAAATAATGACATGGGCCCCTTGATCACCTGATCTGAACCCCATAGAGAACCTGTGGTCCATCATAAAATGTGAGATCTACAGGGAGGGAAAACAGTACACCTCTCGGAACAGGGTCTGGGAGGCTGTGGTGGCTGCTGCACGCAATGTTGATCGAAAACAGATCAAGCAACTGACAGAATCTATGGATGGAAGGCTGTTGAGTGTCATCATAAAGAAAGGTGGCTATACTGATCACTAATTTTTTGGGTTTTTGTCTTTGCATGTCAGAAATGTTTATTTCTATATTTTGTGCACTGATATTGGTTTACCTGGTGAAAATAAACAAGTGAGATGGGATTATATTTGGTTTTTATTAAATTGTCTAATAATTCTGCACAGTAATAGTTACCTGCACAAACAAATATCCTCCTAAGATAGCCAAATCTTAAAAAAAACACTCCAACTTCCAAAAATATTAAGCTTGGATATTTATGAGTCTTGTGGGTTGATTGAGAACATAGTTGTTGATCAACAATAAAAATAATCCTCTAAAATACAATTTGCCTAATAATTCTGCACACCGCGTATATCTATATATATAATCGTCTTATCCCGTCTGTCTGTCTGTCTGTCTGTCGGGGAAATCCCGCGTCACTGATTGGTCCAGCAGCGGCCAATCAGCGACGCGGGATTTCAGAAAAAAGATGGCGGCCGTTAGAGGCTCATCTGCGGGACGGAGCTCAGCGGCGATGCAGCCGGGAGATGACTGGCGCGAGGCTCTCATCTCCCGGCCGCTAGCAGCAGAAGAACCCCGACCGGCGAGCAGCCGCTCATCTCCCGGCTTCTCGCAGCGGAAGTAGCCGCACAGGCAGTGGCGTTGACCTCCATGCGGCTAGGGTGTCAAGGGAGGACCGGGGAGCGGCGCTGCGGGTCGGGATACTTCTGCTGCGAGAAGCCGCTCATCTCCCGGCTTCTCGCAGCGGAAGTAGCCACACAGGCAGCGGCGCTCCCCGGTCCTCACCAATACGATTCTGCTCCCCGGTCCTCACCTATACGATTCGCTGATTGGTCGCGGTCTCTGGCCGCGACCAATCAGTGATCTTGGCGCAAAAGTTAAACACCGCTGTGCTGATTGGTCGCGGCCGCTGCCCGCGACCAATCACCGATTTGGACGCCACATTTAAATAGCGGCCACGACCAATCACCGATCTTGGCGCAACATTTAAACACTGCTGTGCTGATTGGTCACAGACGCTGCCCGCGACCAATCAGCGATTTTGGCGCCAAATTTAAACACTGCTGTGCTGATTGGTCGCGGACGCTGCCCGCGACCAATCAGCGATTTTGGCGCCAAATTTAAACAATGCTCTGCTGACTGGTCGCGGATGCCAGCCACGACCAATCAGCGAGATTGGCGCCAAATTTATACAACGCTCTGCTAATTGGTCGCGGACACCAGCCACGACCAATCAGCGAGATTGGCGCCAAATTTAAACAATGCTCTGGCGCCAAATTTAAACAACGCTCTGCTGATTGGTCGCGGCCGCCAGCCGACCGCGACCAATCAGCGAGATTGGCGCCAAATTTAAACACCACTCTGCTGATTGCGCCCAGTCGGCCGCATACATATTCTAGAATACCCGATGCGTTAGAATTGGGACACCATCTAGTATATATATAAATATATTCACTTGTGGAAAACCCTTTTAACTAGGGCTGTGGTGTCAGTAAGTCAAATTTCCAACTATAATAATTACTAATACCAAATATACTGCAACAAATAATAGTAAATATTCAGCAATTTATGCATGAAAATAATTTATAATATACAATATTAACACTATATAAGTATTTACATTTTTTTCTACCTGCAGTTGGAGTTGGTACGTTCTTCTGATACTAACTCCACAGCTCGGCTTTTCCTTCTTTCCTGCTCCTCTAACATAAAAGTACAGCAATTAATTACGACAAGTTAATCATTTAAATGCTGCTGTCAATCTCTGACAGCAGCACGTAAATGTAACCAGTGCCACTGCTTCCATTTACCAGCTCCCATCTGTGCCCTGTGACATGATCTCGGGGGCTGATGGGTCACTAGGACAGTGAGGGCCCTGTGCCCGCTGTCTTGGTGCTCCTCTGGAGCTCATCTATATGCTGAGCTTCAAAGGAGACCGAGATTTAGGCTACCGTCCCACTATCAGTATTTGGTCCAATTTCACCACAAATGGATTTTTTTCCCCATTTTTAGTACATTGAATAGTAAAATGAATCATTCAAAACTACAAGTAACCCCAAAGTCATGCCAGTTTCCATGGCCCAGAAGATTCTCTGAAGGAAGAGTGTCATTGGGTGACTGCTTCTTTGGTAAATACCATAAACATTAGCACTTAAAAAGGTCCATATGTCTGGAACCGTATAGATGATTTCGAAAGAAACAAAAAAAAGCTCAGTGATAAGAAACAGATGATGGTTATTAATGGAACACACTAACTGGGTCACATTTAAAAGTGGTGTACCCCAGGAGTCAGTATTGGGACTTCTATTTAATACAATTATTAATGACCTTTTGGGGGGTATACAGAGTAAAATTTCAATATTTTCAGATGATCGTAAACTCTGCAAGGTTATCAGTACATAGGAGGATAATGTAATATTACAGAGGGATTTATGTAAGCTTGAGGTTTGGGCTGAAAAATGGCAATTGAAGTTTAATGTAGATAAATGTTCTTGCTTGGGACAAATTACAATGTACAATTATGTACTAAACACTGGGAAAACCATCACTGGAAAAGACTTGGGTGTATGGGTGGACAGCAAACTCAACTTTAATAACCAGTGCTAGGCCGCTGCTGCCAAGGCAAATAGAACCATGGAAGCATTAAAAGAGGCATAGATGCTTATGATAAGAACATAGTTTTGTCTGTATACAAGTCACTAATTCAGCCACATTTAGAATACTGTGTATAATTTTGGTCTTTGGTGTATAAGACGGACATAGTTGAACTAGGACGTATGCAGACAAATGCAACCAAGGTTATTAAGGGAATTGGTGCACTGCAATTCCAAGACAGGTTATCAAAGTTAGGGTTATTCAGTTTGGAATAATGAAGGTTTAAGGGCGATCTTATTACAATGTACAAATATAAGAAGAAACAGTATAGAGATCTTATTAAGGAACTTTTTACATATAGACCTTCAACGATGACAAGGAGGCACCCTCTCCTACTAGAAGAAAGATGGTTTCTCAGTCATCATAGATGGCGATTCTTTACTCTAAGAATAGTGAAATTACGGGACTTTCGGGAACATAAACATCACAGTAAAAGATAATGCCTTACCAACACCAGGTCAGATTACCAGTGCACCGCAGGATGCAGCAAGCCTCCATGATAAAGGCGGGGGCAGCACATGTGCAAAATACTAATGCCGACAGCCACTCACTAACCTACCAATTCTTGGAGGGGGTGGCTGTGTAGTATTATGCATGCACACCGATGGAGTTGTGAGCTTGCGTATTTTGGCCAAAATATCGTCCAATACCTCATGTGGTGTACTTATCTTATATACTATTTTTCATCTTTTTTGCACATCTTTTTGCAGGATGCAGCCAGGCCTCTTTAGTGTTGGCTGGGTGAATTGGGGCGTCTGTCCTGTGGGGGTGCATGTATATAGTTCTGGGCAACCCGCCTGATCTAATACTATGGGCGTCATCAATACGCTGCAAGCAAGACATCAATAGGCTGCAAGCCAGACACTGTGTATCACACATATCTGTGTGACTGGCGCCCTATGCAGACTCCATCGGTGTGCATGTATAATACTACACAGCCACCCCCTCCATGAATTGGTAGGTTAGTGAGTGGCTGTCTGCATCAGTATTTTGCACATGTGCTGCCCCCGCCTTTATCATGGAGGCTTGCTGCATCCTGCAGTGCATTGGTAATCTGACCTGGTGTTGGTAAGGCATTATCTTTTACTGTGATGTTTTTTGAAATTATGTCCAATGTTCACCATTTTTAATATTCAGACTTTCGGGAACATCATATTGTAATTGTTGATTTACTAAACAAGTTCAAGTATGGCCCGGATGCTTTTGTTGAAAAATATATTACAGGTTATGGGAACTAGATTCTGTGATAGGACGTTCATCCAGGGAACTAGTCTAATTGCCATTAGTGGAGTTGGGAAGGATTTTTTCGTTAATAGGGGGCAATTAGCATCTGCCTCATGGGTCTTTTGCCTTCCTTTGTATCAACATGTTAGGTTATAGGTAGAACACAATGGATGTCTTCTTTCAATGTACTGTGTGGGGAAATGTATTGTCAGGGGGAATCATACTGTACATCATGCTGTGTGTAATAGGACCGTGGGGGCATCATATTGAGTGTGATAGCCACTGTGGGGCCATGAAAGTGGTATCATACTGTGTGTAGGCATATATGAGGAATTGGACTAGATTAGAATACTGGCATTCGAGAAAGAATGTCACACCGATTGTACTCCCGGGATTATGGTGTGCTGTGTAATAATATATGGTAGCAGGACCCCTCTAGTCTTCATTCCAGGTATACTAACTGCTCAGTGTTACATTGATTTGGTCGTGGAACCAGTGATATGGACATTTCTTAAACGTGCCTCAGTAACTATTTTTCAACATGGAAATGTTAAGCTACATGTTGCAGGTGCTACTGTGAGCAGCATGCTTGACTTAAACATGATACCATGGCCAGAAGCATCTCCGGATTTGACTCCCATCAAGCACTTCATTGGTCGAGCATTGCAAAAGGAGTTGCCGTCAGCAGATCTTGATGATTTGTGTGCCCAAGTGCATTCATTATTCCTCTCTGCTCTGCCTTGCTCACCGCTCCGGCGGTTCCTCTCTGCTCTGCCTTGTCCACCGCTCCGGCGGTTTCGCCCTGCTCTGCCTTGCTCACCGCTCTGGCGGTTCCTCCTGCTCTGCCTTGCCCACTGCTCCGGCGGTTTCGCCCTGCTCTGCCTTGCTCACCGCTCTGGCGGTATCTCTCTGCTCTGCCTTGCCTACCGTTCCAGCGGTTCCTCTCTGCTCTGCTTGTCTACCGCATCTGCGGTTCTGTTCCTGAATCCCAGTTTGTACTGGACCCTATCCAGCCTGCGCTCCAACCTGCTAGTGCCTCCCTGTCTGCACTCCAGCCGTGTTTGCCAGTACCCCCCTGTCTGCATACCAGCCGTGCCTTGCCAGTGCCCTCCTGTCTGCATACCAGCCGTGCTTGCCAGTATCCTCTTGTCTGCACTCCAGCCGTGCCTGCCAATACCCAACTGTCTGTGTGCCAGCCTAACCTGCCCGTTCCTGCATTCCCCGGTGTGGGTCAACAGCTGTGACCGGGGTCTAACCTGGAGTAGCACCTGGTCCCTCTGCTCGGTTCCTCCTTGGTTCACGGAGTCGTTAGCCTCCGTGCGACCTTGGTCGGATCGGGTAGATACTTAGTTATGCCCCTCCAGGCACTCCTCGGTTCATGGTACAGTGGGATCACTAATCACGCTCACGCCAGTCAGTCCAGGCACGAGTGTAACAGTTTTATTTATGTTGTATCGTGTTTGAAGGTTGCCTTTTCCTGATGGCAGGTTTCAGCTCTTTCCAAAGATGCTCAATAGGATTTAGGTCAGGGCTCATAGAAGGCCACTTCAGAATAGTTGAAAGTTTTCCTCTTAGCCGTTCTTGGGTGTTATAAGCTGTGTGTTTTGGGTCATTATCCTGTTGCAAGACCCATGACTGAGACCAAGCTTTCTGACAATGGGTAGCACATTTCTCTCTAGAATCCCTTGATAGTCTTGAGATTACATTTTACCCTGCACAGATTCAAGACACCCTGTGCCAGATGCAGCAAAGCAGCTCGAGAACATAACAGAGCTCCTCCATGTTTCACAGTAGGGACAGTGTTCTTTTCTTGATATGCTTCACTTTTCCGTCTGTGAACATAGTGCTGATGTGCCTTGCCAAAAACTTCAATGTTTGTCTCATCTGTCCATAGGACATTCTCCCAGAAGCTTTGTGGCTTGTCAACATGTAGTTTGGCAAATTCCAGTTTGGCTTTTTTATGAAATTTTTTTCAACAATGGTGTTCTCCTTGGTCGTCTCCCATGAAGTCCACATTGGATCAAACAACAACGGATGGTGCGATCTGACACTGATGTTCCTTGAGCATGAAGCTCACCTTTAATCTCTTTAGAAGTTATCCTGGGCTCTTTTGTTACCATTCGAATTATCCGTCTCTTTGATTTGTCATCAATTTTCCTCCTGCTGCCACGTCCAGGGAGGTTGGCTACAGTCCCATGGATCTTAAATTTCTAAATAATATGTGCAACTGTAGTCACAGGAACATCAAGCTACTTGGAGATGGTCTTATAACCTTTACCCTTAACTTGCTTGTCTATAATTTTCTTTCTAATCTCCTGAGACAACTCTTTCCTTTGCTTCCTCTGGTCCATGTTGAGTGTGGTACACACCATGTCACCAAACAGCACAGTGAGTATCTGTAGCCCTATATACAGGCCCACTGACTGATTACAAGATTGTAGACACTTGTGATGCTAATTAGTGGACACAACTTGATTTAACATGTATCTGTTGTCACATTATTTTCAGGGGTACCATCATTTTTGTCCAGGCCTATATCATGAGTTACATTTTTTAAAAACTTCTGTGGAAGCAGGGTTGAAAAGCAATGTCTGACTTCCATTTGTTCATTTTCATAGATTTTTAATTTATTATTACTTTTGTCAGATTCAAATTATTTCTGTGACCATTGTGGGTTTTTCCTTTCATTAAACGAGGAGTACCAACAATTTTGACCACGTATGTATGTATGTACAAACACACACACACACACATATGTATATATATATATATATATATATATATATATATACACATACACACATACATACATATATATATATATACACACACATATATATACACACACACATATATATACACACATACATATACATACATACACATATATATACACACACATACATATATATATAGTGATGTAGCAGACATCCCTTTAATGGTTTGGTGTGTTTTTGAATGACCATGTACCTTCCTCTTTAACGGACTGGTCACATGACTGTGACATCACACAGGTCCTTATGCACACAGAGGGTGTGGACACATGACTCTGACATCAGTTAAGGTCCTATCTGTGTGTGTGCTGCAGTATATATAAACCCTGTGTGATTTGTGACAGGTGTGTTCCGGTGTGTAGGAGTTCCTGGGTGTTGGGAGCTCCTGTGTGGGCACCGTGTGAGCGGCACGAGGCTGTTCCCTGTGTGTGGGGAACACCGCTCGTGGGAAGCCTGGTGAGGCCTGGTGGACTCCGGTGGAGGTGAAGCCTGGATCCCTGTGAGAGTGTGGGGGATGCCAGTAAGCCTCGGAGTGCCACACAAGCACCGCTCGTGTGAGGCCTGGTGAGGCCTGGTGGACTCCGGTGGAGGTGAAGCCTGGATCCCTGTGTGTGTGTGTGGGATGCCAGTAAGCCTCGGAGTGCCACACAAGCGTCCTGGAGGACAGAGCCTGGATCTGTGTGTGAGAGATGCCAGTGGTCTTGGACGGGTGGAGGTCTGGAGACCACGTGTGGTCAAGCCTTAGAGTCACAGTGGTGAAATGGACTAAAAGCAGCTGAAAGCCGATAAAGGTAATACTCTTTATGTTATGGACATTTTCATGGACATTGTTTTATTACCTTGCGGAAGGCTGTAATTAGAGTCAAGTGGGCCGGTGTGCCACTTGGGCTCGTGGACATTATGTATGTGAAATACGGTTTATGAAGTGTAATAAACTGTGGATTGTGAAACACGGCAAAGTAGTTGCTGGTGTGCAGTGATTGACGCAGCAAAGCGAGTATCCCCCAGGATAATAAGTAGTGCTGCCTTACAATATATATACACACACATATACATACATGTGTATATATATATATATATATATATATATATATATATATATGTGACACCCCAGGGGTCTGGTTGCCACAGTAATAGAGATATTATGTCTGAGAGCAAGTGGGAGGTTTCTCTGGTCAGGATCCCTAAACATGCAACACGGTCCGCCCAGACCTGGGAGGGGAGGAATCTGCCCTTTTAAACTGGGTCTGGGGCGGGATTAGAGTAGTCAGAGTGAAGCTGCAGACAGAGTCAGAGTCTGGAGAGGGAAAGTGAGATCAGGAGCTCTGGAGGAGCAGTAGCTGAAGTCCAGGGGCTGGAGCTGAGCAGAGCTCGCCCTGGACGAAGACACTAAAACCGGACACAGGAGTCCGAGGCTGTGGGGACTGATATACACCCAGCAGCAGAAAACAGCCGGCAGGGGATTCCAGGTCCTCTGGCCATAGAAGCCCGGAGGCTCAGTCACAAAGAAGGGACCAGCGCCGCCATCCAGGAGCGGAGGCTAACAGAAGGCCCCAAGTCACCAGCCATACGGGTGAGCACCACACGGTATACTCAGGGACGTGGGCTACTTGTAACCGCTGACAGCAAGGTAGCCAGGAAGAGTGCAGATAAACGGGGAGGCCTACAACTCCACCTGGCCAGGGGAACTCCTGCTTGCTCGCAGACTGACCAGGCCCCTTATACTAGCCAGACCTCCCTGGAGGGTCTGCCTTGTACCATCAGTAAAGACCCTAAACTGCACCTCCCGTCTCTGTGATTCCTTGCCGCTCCTGCACCATTAGCACTGGGACCCTCAGACCATCACTCCCATCATCTTCCAAATTAGCTGCCCTGAGGCAATACTTCTCCCGTGGGGAGTCATCCCATACTCGGCTGCGCAAACAACATCAGCCTCAGCGGTCTGCAGCGCAGCGGCGGTCCCCACTGACCGCAATCCACGGGTGGCGAAGTCGGACACTTATTACAATACAAATAGACTGCCACTGGTTTGACCACCCTGGGCACGGACCGGGTCACCGCCACACGGAGACTACAACCCCCAGCATTCTACAACAGGCCCGGTTCCGGGTTCCCCTGCACAACACAGGCCCAGGGGGTGCGTCATATATATATATATATATATATTACACTACCGTTCAAAAGTTTGGGGGTCACCCCCACAATTTTGTGTTTTCTATAATAACTCATACGTTTATTTATCAAATGAGTTGCAAAATGAATAGAAAATATTGTCCAGACATTGACAAGGTTAGAAATAATAATTTTTATTTGAAAGAATAATTTTCTCCTTCAAACTTTGCTTTTGTCAAAGAATGCTCCCTTTGCAGCAATTACAGCATTGCAGACCTGGCATTCTAGCTGTTAATTTGCTGAGGTAATCTTGAGAAATTTCCCCCCATGCTTCCTGAAGCCCCTCCCACAAGTTGGATTGGCTTGATGGGCACTTTTTGCGCACCATACGGTCAAGCTGCTCCCACAACACCTCAATGGGGTTGAGATCTGGTGACTGCGCTGGCCACTCCATTACAGATAGAAGACCAGCTGCCTGCTTCTTCCCTAAATAGGTCATGCATAATTTGGAGGTGTGCTGTTATAGGAAGAAATTGGCTCCAATCAAGCGCTGTCCACAGGGTATGTCATGGCGTTGCAAAATGGAGTGATAGCCTTCCTTATTCAAAATCCCATTTACCTTGTACAAATCTCCCACTTTACCAGCACCAAAGCAGCCCCAGACAAACACATTACCTCCACCAGGCTTGACAGATGGCGTCAGGCACTCTTCCAGAATCTTTTCAGTTGTTCTGCATCTCACAAATGTTCTTTTGTGTGATCCAAACACCTCAAACTTTGATGCGTCTGTCCATAAAACTTTTTTCCAATCTTCCTCTGTCCAATGTCTGTGTTCTTTTGCCCATATTAATCTTTTCCTTTTATTAGTCAGTCTCAGATATGGCTTTTTCTTTGCCACTTTGCCCTGAAGGCCAGTATCCTCTTACATGCCAAGAGTGTGCAAAGCAGTCATCAAAGCAAAAGGTGGCTACTTTGAAGAACCTAGAATATAAGACATATTTTCAGTTGTTTCACACTTTTTTGTTAAGTATATAATTCCACATGTGTTAATTCATCGTTTTGATGCCTTCAGTGTGAATGTACAATTTTCAAAGTCATGAAAATACAGAAAAATCTTTAAATGAGAAGGTGTGTCCAAACTTTTGGTCTGTACTGTATATGTCCAGGAAGACATGCACATTTTCTCTTAATTTTTTCTTTTTCCTTTAAAAATGTATTCTTTTGAGCTAAAGTAATGGACGGTATAGAGCCTGATGTTTTTCCATATACTGCTGAGGAAGAAGAACGGATCCTAGGTGCGCTGAAGGATGATGGGACTTTTTTAAGTACACCTTCCCTAGTGGATCTTAAACGTAAATATGAAAGTGATTCTAAAAGGATGATTATTCTACAACTGCATTTGGTTACTTTGGGACAGTATTATAAAGCTCGGAAAATACCACGGGGTTTACGTTCAAATATAAGACCCAATCTTTTTGGAAATAATGTGACTTTTTGCTCCCGTTTTTGTCAAATCTCCAATAGATATGCCTTGGATATAATTTTGTTGAATATTGACTTTTTACAACAGGAAATATTGAAAATGACAACTTACATTGTGGATACTGAGGAAAAATTGAAATCATTGCTCAAAATTGAGGAATGGGATTCCTTCAAGGATTTAATAATGACTAAGGTGCAGGGTTTGCGCATGGAATTTGAGGATGTAAAACGTTGTAAATGGAATCGAGATATGGAGGATTATCAAACTGGTCACATTTATAACTGGCAGAAGGGTGGATCTAATTCATCATGGAGTAAAAGAGGTTATTTAAGGACTGATAAAAGGCCTAACAAGCATGATATAAAAGGACATTTACAATTGTGTGATAATTTCTCCTTTAGACCTAGATCAGGAGCAACAGAGAGGATCCAACGGAAAAGAAGAGGGGGCAAACGGCACCGAAGACAACAGAAAAAAACAGGACAAAATCAAACCACGGCAGCAGAGACAAGTGATGACACGGAAAAAAGAAATGAACTCGTGGTAAATATCTCTAAAAAAAATTTGACCATATCACAGATGACTGTCTTGAATAAGGGTTTGTCATTTAGTATGAGCAAACATGTGGACTGGTTTCAGCTGGAGCTAGATCTCCAGAGATTTTTTTAGAAATGTCAAATTGAGAAATTGGTTTTCTGGTAGTGTGATTGTCCCTAAATGTATAACTAGTGAACTTAGTCTACAACAGGTTCAGGTGGCCAAAAGGGGTACCTTTACGCCACCTGTGAATCCTCCGGTAATTAATGCATTTATGGAAGCGGTACAGAGGGATGTGAAAGCATTGAGAGGGAACTCAAATAAAAGACTGAAATCTCCAAATTTGAGTACAGAGGAGATACGGGCTTTGCAGGACCATGTCCATGACAGCGACATCATTATAAAACCTGCCGATAAAGGTGGGGCTGTCGTCGTCATGGACAGGGTCATGTATATTGAAGAAATTAGAAGACAGTTGAGTGACAGTGAAGTTTATGTCAAGTTGGAAAAGGATCCAAAATTTCTATTTTTAAATTATTTGAAAGTTATTTTGGATGGGGATTTGGAAAATAATATAATTGATAAAGATCTTTATGATTATTTATACAGTATGTGGAGAATCCTACCACCCCTGTGATATATGTACTTCCTAAAATACATAAAAATCTTAATCATCCCCCGGGACGACCCATAGTCTCCGGGGTAAATTCATTAACGAGTAAAATTGGAATTTATCTTGATAGAATATTAAATCCATTGGCGAAAAATACTAAATCCTTTGTGAGAGATACCATGGATTTTTTATTAAAAATACAGGAAGTTGAATTAAAAAGTGAGGTCATTTTGGCCTCATTTGATGTGGTATCTCTATACACCTCCATTGATAATGGTAGGGGGGTGGAGGCGATTGAACGGAGACTGTTTTATACGGATCTTAGTGAAAATAATAGGAAATTTATTATTGAATTATTAGAGTCCATATTATATCATAATTATTTCCTATTTGGTGATGAATATTTCCTCCAGAAATGTGGAACCGCGATGGGGGCCAATATGGCCCCTGCTTCTGCAAATATTGTTATGGCTACATTGGAGGAGAACTTTGTCTATGTGTCCCACCACTTTAGACATGTCATGGCGTGGTGGCGATACATAGATGACGTCTTCCTCCTCTGGACAGGTACACAAGGGGAACTGGAGGATTTTTATGGATATTTGAATCAGGTCGATAGGACTGTCAAATTTACATTGGTGAGTTCATGTAAATCTATTCAGTTTTTGGATGTTTTTATCACACAGGAAAATGGAAAATTATTGACCTCCCTCTTCATTAAACCGACGGATCGAAATGATTTCCTGAGGTATAACAGTCACCACCCAAAACGCATGATAGAATCATTACCTTTTAGCCAATATTTAAGAATTAAAAGAATAAAGAGTAGTGAGGAGGGCCTGTATAAGAGTGCACAGAAACTTACGAAAAAACTTAGGTCAAGAGGTTACCCTCAGAGACTGTTAAATAAACAGGAAAAAAAAGTCAGTGGATTAAATAGGGATATTATTCTGAATAAAATGACCAAAAATAATAAGGATGATAGAATACCTATGGTATCGACATATGGTGAAGAGAGTGAACAGGTGGCAAATATAGACAGGAGTCATTGGAAAATGTTAAATAGATGTTTCCCGGATGTGCCAGAATTTAAAAATCCCCCTCTTTTTTCTTATAGAAGAAATAAAAATATTAAAGATGTACTAGTACATTCAGATATTGGCCCCTCTAAAACTGTGACTCAGACATTCATTAAGGGTAGAGGTAGAAAGGGCTGTTATCCATGTCTTTCATGTGTCAACTGCCCGTTTATGTTAAAAGGTGATCGGTTTCTTCATCCAAAAACTCAAAAAGTATACAACATAAAAATTTTTTTTTACATGTGATTCTGACTATATAATATATCTGTTAGAGTGCCCCTGCTCACTTTGGTATATAGGAGAAACTACGTGCAATTTTAAAACTCGCATAAATAGTCATAGACATTCCATTAGAAAAAAGAGGATGGACTTACCTGTATCAAAGCATTTTGTGGAGGCGGGACATGCTGTGATACAATTAAGATTTAGAATTATAGATGCGGTCCCTTTACAAAGACGGGGTGGAGATAGAATACGATTATTAAAAAGAAAGGAACTTGAGTGGATCCATAACTTGAATACGTTGAAGCCAAATGGACTGAATGCTGAATTTAATACAGCAGGTATCACCTGAGGAGTATGTTCAGACATCAGCAGTGTATGAAATTTGGGGTATTTTAAATATAATTGGATTTTTATATTTTAATATATTTATATATGGATATTTTTGGTTTCTTGCAGATCAATCACTCTCACTATGATATTTTGTGGAGTCGACGCGACCTGCTGCAACATGCGTATAAAGAAAGGGAGACTTCCTCTGGGAATGGATTTTTTCTTAAAAAAATGTTTTTTTTATATATATAGTAGTTGAAAATATTCAAGTTTCCACCTAATGAAGTTATAAAAATATATTTCTACATTATGAAATGGTATTCCTATTTATGGAGAGAATTGAACTATAATGTATTCCCAATTATCGCCTGAGATTGGGAAAGGGGTGGGGACCTGAGGAAGGTTCCTCCTCTGACCTCTTAATTTCACTCCATGGATGAACCTAGGGATAGGGAATTCCATGGAAGGGTGTTTGGGTTATGTATTAATATATTATCTCTCCGTTCATTTATGGACATAGGAATTACCGTATGGATACTGTTATTATAATATAAATAAATTGAGAAATTATGAATAGGATGGTGTCCCTGATAATGAAAAGTGGGCGCGTTCTTGCAGTTAATAGAGGATAGGATTAATTATTTGAGTGCACATTTTGTTCATATTTGAAAATAATCTTCTGGTGGAGTTTGCCAATTAAAAAGATAGCGACCGTAGTGTTAGAAGTGTAAAGCGCTTGCCCGGTGATGTCACGATATGGGCGGACTAGGTTTGCCCCGGTCATGTGACAAAACAATGTGGGTCCCATGGGAGACATGCGCAGATTGGATTCTTGAGTTAATCTACTCAAGGGTGCTCGACCGGTCCGAGACGTGGGACGAGTGAAGCTCTCTGTTGGTGATATATACAGCGCTGAGGTAAGAATAACTGTTATATTCTACCTAATTATATCACTGCATAGAAGAGACTCCCTCACCCCCGAGCGGTCGGCTCCCCAGGTAATTCAACAGATTGTTGTCTGGCTCAGGTCCCTTTGAACCAGTAGAATCCCTCAGATAAATTGACAGTCCTGCCTTCTATCCTTTGGAGAATTTAAGAATGAAAGTATGGATCCGATGATTGTGTTGTGGATGTGTCCCGGGATTGATGTTTTTGGTCTGTTTTTCTGGTTGGCGTATAAGTCCTAGAGAGGCTAGTAGTGGAATGGTTCAGAAACCTTTGTGGCCCATTGTCTAAGTGACCATTGTCTAAGTGACTGAGGAGTCTCTTCTAGGTGAGGAGAACCGAAAAAATGGGGAACCAAAATGCCAAGGAAGGCATTATAGCCAAAGACTTAGTGGTACGCAGAGAAGGGAAACAGGCACTGATTGGAATTGACAAAATATTGTGTAAAGCGGGAATGAATGAGAATGGAGAGATGAATGGAGAGAAATGGAAATCCTTCTTTAACTCCTATCATGGATGGCTGAAAGATAAGGGTCTGTTAGGGACAGTAGATGTATGGATGAATGCATGCGCTTATTTTGAAGGAAAGATTGAAGAATTAGGAGATGGACGTTACAGACTGACAAAAACTGGAATGACAGATTTTCCTCCCTGTCCGCTCCCGACGTCACCCCCACCCCAGTACCAGAATTCCCAGGAACCTAAATGTTGGGTTTGCCCCAGATGTGGACAGCAGAATCCCTTGACAGTAGACATCTGTGTGGCATGTGGAGGACCGAGACCCCACCCAGCTAGTCTATTCCCAATGAGGACGGTAGTTGTGCCAGGAGCACCAGCAGCAGCAGCAGCAGCAGCAGCAGGGGGGGATGCAGTGTTTCCAGGTCAGGAAGCTCGTACAATGTTAATGTATAGACCATGGAGCCCTTCAGAGCAGTTGGCACTGATCTCCCAGCTGCCAGATCCGTCCCAGTCCCCTATGGGTTTTGCTAGAATGATCACCACCATACAGGATACGTATCATGCCACTAGAATAGATCTGCAGGGGGTAATTAAGGGAAAATTGGCAGATGAAGCCCGCTATGATAGGTTGATAGATGAGACAAAAAAAACAGTATGCCAATAGGACCGGACCCGTAGATGCAGAATCTAATGATGCAGCAGCTGGAGTCCTATTCGCAGCAGCGTTGGTAAAAGCATGTCAAGACAGGCAAGCAGAAAAGCAAGTTACACTAGAAGATAGAGTGCAGGGAAAGGAGGAAGATCCTAAGGATTATTTCTATGCACTAAAGAAAACCTGGTCAGAAATGGGGTTCAACCCCGGGAATAAGACTAGTGAGAGGGTATTAGCAAGTGCTTTCATGAATGGACTAAAGAAAGAGATTGCAGAGAAGGTAAAAGCAAGTAGACCGGACTGGAGATCAGTGAAGGCAGAAGATTTAGCTAGAATAGCTCAGGGGGCACAGCATGACATAGCGCAGGCAAAAAGAGCTGCCAGAATACATATAGTAGAGACGACCCCCAGAAACAACAGAGGCAGAGGACGGACTGAAGGAGGAGGACAGAAACTGTGTTACGGATGTAAAAAGCCAGGACATTTTAGAAAGAACTGTAGGACCAACCCGTATCCAAATGCTCAGAGTACGGGTCCTCAAGCCGACCAAACAACGCCCCCATAGGATGAGGGTAGCTTGCACATGAACCCCCTCATCTCCTTACCCCCAACTCCCAGTTGTATAGTGCAGGTGAACCTACCAGGGGGACATGAAATCGATTTCCAAGTAGATACGGGGGCCGACAATTCAGTAATTACGCAAGGTGATTGGCCATATGTAGCGCCCCAAGGACTTGGTCACTACAGAGGTATTGCACCTCATCCAGAGGTGTGATATCCCACTCCCGGGTAAGGATGGAGTATGGATCAAGGCTCAGTAGGCTGCATACAGCACACACACCCCATTTCCGAGGGACAGCTCAACGGTGCTCCCACTAGACAGAAGTGCAGGCACGACAGCATCTGTCCCTGGCTGGAGTGGGGAGGGGGGTGGAATACCCAGTGCTATAGGGGCAGATAGGGGTTGGGTCCGGAGCATAGGAAGGAGCCCATTGGTTGCTAGTCACCTGGGCTCATGGTCAGAGGGAGGTATATAAGGTGGGCACCATCTTAGAACAGTGTTCAGTCTGAGAGAGGAAGTGACAGAGCAGGGCCTCTGTGGAGCTCTGCTCCGGAGGCGGGCCTAGCCTGTGAGGCCCAGTCAGCACTGAAAGAGAAAGAAGAAGAAGTTCAGTCTGTGAGGAGAAGTGGAGAAGGCAGGGAGCAGGGCTGCTGCATGGGCTCTGCTTCCTGGGCAAGCCTAGCACAGAGGCCGGGGCCAGAGAGAGAGAGAGGAGAAGGAACAGTGGAAAGGAAAAGGAAACAAGACCAGAACAGAAGTAACAAGTGAAACAGAAAGGCTCAGGAACGAGAAGGAAGAGAGAACCCTAAGGACCCAGGATATTGCGGGTGACGGGTTGGCAGAACAGGGTACCGGATCCCAAATTGGTGGAAGCGAATCATCTTCAGCCAAGAACCGGAGGTCGTGACCAGCCCTTGGTGCGACCCCTCGTTACACCTTGCTAGGAAGGCATACCATATAGGGTCAGGGACATGGGCACGTAGCCCTCCCAAGAGAAGGCCCGCGGGAGCTGGACATAAGCTTGGTCACTGGTGGGGCACGAGCCAGAGAAAGGACGGAAGGGAGCTTTGAGACATACTCCAGAAAGACCTGGGAGTTGACCGAGTCCCTTGCCTGGTGGACGCAGCACGGCTTGGGTGGTCACTGCTTCGCGAGAGTGACCTGGAGAATACAAACTGTGAGTAAAGGACATTGGATTGCAACACGTTGTCTGTGACTTCTTGCTCCTCCGGCACTATTGGTACTGGGACTATCTCCACCATCACTCCCATCATCCACGCTAACTGCCCTGAGGCTGTACTCCTCCTGTGGGGAGTCATCCCATTCTTAGCTGCACACATAACACCGGCCTCAGCGGTCTGCCTTGCAGCGGCGGTCTCCATTGACCGCAATCCACGGGTGGCGTAGTCGGACACTTGTTATTACACTAAGACTGCCACTGAATTGACCACCCTGGGCACGGACCGGGTCACCGCCACGGAGACTACAACCCCCAGCGATCCGGCTCCGGGTATTCCCTGCACAACACAGGCCCAACTTTGGCGTAGTCGGCAGGATTCAAACCAACCCGCCACCAACGGGTATTGCATGCCTGAAAAAGGCTTTTGCACTTACCGGAGAGAAGCTTCCCGCCATCAGACGCCATTTTCGGGACGCCGCTCGGGAAGAAGAGGGGCGTGGACGCCGAAAGCGCGTGAGATCCGTAGCTCCGCCCCACGCACTGACGCTGCGTAAGGTCCTGGAAGGGAGAGGGAGCGACGCTGACGTCACAGGAGCGCGACGCAAGGTCCTCAACCCCGACGATCGACTGCGGAGCCGCGGCCTACGGAGGAAGATCATCGCAAGGTAGGCCACGGTCCGCCGGGGGGGGGGGGAAGACATCGGGAACGGAGAGCAAAATGGCGGACCGGCAGCAGACTAGGCTGCCCAGCATCGGCAGTGCCCCAGTCGTCACAGGCCCCGACCAGCACCAGGAGAAGACGGGTGACGCAGGAGCGGTCGCGGGAGCAGGTAAGAGGAGTCTCCCTGTCCCGGACGCTGCCAGCGTCAGCCTGCTCCCGGGCCCCCTGGTGGAGCCGCCGATCCCGGACGCTGCAGACACCGACCTGCTCCAGACCCCGCAACAAGCCCTGCAGCCGAGCCCTCCAGCCCTGGGCACCGCCACCACCAGCCCGCGCCCAGGCCCAAAGTCGCACCCTCTGACCCCGGGCATCATCAACAGCGGCCTTCTCCAGACCCCGCCGCAAGGCCTACTGCACAAGGGTGCCAAGGGACAGTACGCCCTCCACGTTCACCGGCTCACGGAGGAGAAGCTGCAGTACCACCAGTACGAGGAAAGCCAAGAGGACCCGGACGGGTCTGAAGACTGCCCTCAGGAGGGAGCTCAAGGAGGACATAACTATTAAAAGAAAGTAGCGTGAGTAAGGAACTGTACAAAGTTACCCGTCAGGGTACAAGGACTGTTTTTCTTTTGAACTGTTAATAAGTGTGGTCCCCGTTGGGACAGCTAAAAGACTGTTACCCGTTTCCAAGATACCCCCTTTCTTACCTGGCTGAGGACTGAGAGCAGCCATCCCCTTTCCAACCGGCCGAGGACTGGGAACGGCCAACCCCTGGTAAATAGTTGCGCTTCTTAAAGCGCCCCCTACTGGTTTTTTAAAAGAACTGCAACGTCTACCTCAGGACGAATTAAATGGACTGTTGCACCTTTGAGAGAGAAAGTGAACACCTGGTCGCAGGTTGTCCAGCGGCCAGAAGTCAAGAATGCGTTTTTGAAGAATGTTTTACTTGCAAAAGTTTTATAGTGTGTTTTATGGTAAAAGAGTTCCGGAAGTAATAACCAAAAGTGTTTCATCAGAGTGTTTCCCATGAAGGGAATTGTACAAGTGTGTCTGTTTCCTGATGTAAGCAGTTAATGAAAAAGTTTTTGCATACCCTGTGAATTGTTTTTGCTCTGTTCCAGCCCGAGGACGTGCTGTGCTTTACCAGGGGGGAATGTAGCGCCCCGAGGACTTGGTCACTACAGAGGTATTGCACCTCATCCAGAGGTGTGATATCCCACTCCCGGGTAAGGATGGAGTATGGATCAAGGCTCAGTAGGCTGCATACAGCACATACACCCCATTTCCGAGGGACAGCTCAACGGTGCTCCCACTAGACAGAAGTGCAGGCACGACAGCATCTGTCCCTGGCTGGAGTGGGGAGGGGGGTGGAATACCCAGTGCTATAGGGGCAGATAGGGGTTGGGTCCGGAGCATAGGAAGGAGCCCATTGGTTGCTAGTCACCTGGGCTCATGGTCAGAGGGAGGTATATAAGGTGGGCACCATCTTAGAACAGTGTTCAGTCTGAGAGAGGAAGTGACAGAGCAGGGCCTCTGTGGAGCTCTGCTCCGGAGGCGGGCCTAGCCTGTGAGGCCCAGCCAGCACTGAAAGAGAAAGAAGAAGAAGTTCAGTCTGTGAGGAGAAGTGGAGAAGGCAGGGAGCAGGGCTGCTGCATGGGCTCTGCTCCCTGGGCAGGCCTAGCACAGAGGCCGGGGCCAGAGAGAGAGAGAGGAGAAGGAACAGTGGAAAAGAAAAGGGAACAAGACCAGAACAGAAGTAACAAGTGAAACAGAAAGGCTCAGGAACGAGAAGGAAGAGAGAACCCTAAGGACCCAGGATATTGCGGGTGACGGGTTGGCAGAACAGGGTACCGGATCCCAAATTGGTGGAAGCGAATCATCTTCAGCCAAGAACCGGAGGTCGTGACCAGCCCTTGGTGCGACCCCTCGTTACACCTTGCTAGGAAGGCATACCATATAGGGTCAGGGACATGGGCACGTAGCCCTCCCAAGAGAAGGCCCGCGGGAGCTGGACATAAGCTTGGTCACTGGTGGGGCACGAGCCAGAGAAAGGACGGAAGGGAGCTTTGAGACATACTCCAGAAAGACCTGGGAGTTGACCGAGTCCCTTGCCTGGTGGACGCAGCACGGCTTGGGTGGTCACTGCTTCGCGAGAGTGACCTGGAGAATACAAACTGTGAGTAAAGGACATTGGATTGCAACACGTTGTCTGTGACTTCTTGCTCCTCCGGCACTATTGGTACTGGGACTATCTCCACCATCACTCCCATCATCCACGCTAACTGCCCTGAGGCTGTACTCCTCCTGTGGGGAGTCATCCCATTCTTAGCTGCACACATAACACCGGCCTCAGCGGTCTGCCTTGCAGCGGTGGTCTCCATTGACCGCAATCCACGGGTGGCGTAGTCGGACACTTGTTATTACACTAAGACTGCCACTGAATTGACCACCCTGGGCACGGACCGGGTCACCTCCACGGAGACTACAACCCCCAGCGATCCGGCTCCGGGTATTCCCTGCACAACACAGGCCCAGGGGGCGCGTCACATACATTGACACTGATTTTTCACATCATGTCATTGCCACCCCCTTCAATTCCCCGTCTGTCCTGCTTCCTGTCACTAAAAGAATTCCCCTGCAAATTCAAGGAGCCACTGTACATAGCAAGCTCATGGTATCGCCCCGAGGCCAATGTAACCTTTTGGGAAATGATGTGTTGTCCCAATTACAAGCACATATTGAGTATCATCCCGATGGCACTGTCACCATGACCCCAGGTTTAAAACCAAGTACCCTTTGCAAAATTATGTCACTAGATATTGCCAGCATAGAAGAGACAAATGAGTTTCCCCCGATATTGGAGCAGGCTGTACCACATGATTTTTGGGCCTCAGACAAAACAGATGTTGGTAGGTTAAGAGTTCAACCAGTAATGGTGAAATTAAAACCAGGAGCCATCTTGCCTCAACAGAGGCAGTATCCCCTTAGCTCGGCTCAGGAGAATGCCATAGCCCAGCAGGTCCAAAAATTACTACAGAGAGGAGTCCTAGTCAAAACCCAGTCCCCTTGCAACACTCCCCTGTTCCCAGTAAAGAAAAAGAGTGTGCCAGGACAACCAGCCGCATATAGAATGGTCCATGACCTCCGGTTGGTTAACAAAGCCACAGAACTTCTAACACCAGTTGTGCCCAACCCGCATACTCTTCTGTCACAGATACCTTCTAACTCTCTTTGTTTTTCAGTGGTCGATTTGGCAAATGCATTTTTCAGTGTACCATTACATCCTGACTGCCAGTACCTGTTTGCTTTCACATTCCAGGGCAGTCAATATACATGGACAGTGTTGCCACAGGGTGCCCAGAATTCACCCACAATGTACACTGCAAGTCTGCAGGAAATACTGGAGGGATGGTCTGAACCACATATCGTTGTTTTGCAATATGTCGATGACCTGCTCATTTGTGCCCCCTCCAGGAAACAATGTCATAGTGCAACTATATCGCTTATGTTGTTTCTCTATCACGCTGGCTGCAAGGCATCGAAAGATAAGCTTCAGTTTTGTAAATCTTCAGTCACCTTTTTGGGACATTGCATTACACCAGGAGCTCGTCATTTAACAAATGCACGTAAACTAGCAGTACAGGCATTCACCGTCCCCATTAATGTTGCAGCCCTCAGAACTTTTCTTGGACTTGTTTCCTATTGCAGACAGTGGATTCATGCCACCTCTGTTTTAATGCAGCCCCTCTATGACTGTCTTACCCCAACACCTTTTGTACTAACATCAGAGGCAATAGACTGTTTTTATTCTCTCAAGAACCGTATTTTGGCCGCTTCAGCTTTGGGTACACCTAATTATGAGCTCCCATTTACTCTGTACCTTCATGAACAAGCTGGACATGCAGCAGGAGTTTTAACTCAAACACACGGTGATAATCAGAGACCTGTTGCCTATTTTAGTGTCAGATTGGATGCGGTAGCCAGAGGTGCACCATCCTGCGTACGTGCTCTGCATGCTGTTGGACTATTACTCCATAAATCCGCAGACATTGTTCTTGACCACCCGCTCACCGTTCTAACACCTCATGATGTCTACACTATATTGAATCAAGTGCAACCCGCTCACCTCTCAGCAGCACGTCATCTCAGGTTACAATGTGCACTGTTAATGCCTCCCAATGTTTCTTTACAGAGGTGTACTACCCTGAATCCAGCAACTTTGTTACCTCTCTCGGATCTAAAGGAGGAGTCAGGTACTGTGCTTTTTAAGGAAGATCCAAGAGAGGAAGTTCCTCATGACTGTGTACAAATGATGGCACAAGAAACGGCAGGTTTACCTACTGTATTTGAACATGAATTACAAAATGCAGATTTTGAATTTTTTGTAGATGGATCCCGTCATCAGGACGATTCAGGTACCTTCCATACTGGATATGCAGTTGTCTCCCTCAATGCAGTAATCAAGGCAGAACCAATGCTCCCACACCAGTCGGCTCAAGAAGCTGAACTTAGGGCCCTAACCGAGGCCTGTAAACTAGCGGAAGGTAGTATTGTTAACATTTACACAGATTCTAGGTACGCATTCGGTATATCGCATGATTTTGGTCCAATATGGAAGTCAAGAGGTTTCCTGACGGCAGCAGGACACCCCATTAAGAATGCTGATGCGGTCCAGCAGTTAATTAATTGATGCGCTACAACTACCTAAACAAGTAGCTGTCATAAAGGTAAGAGCACATACCAGACGCACCGACCAGGTAAGCAGAGGAAACGCGATGGCAGATGCAGCAGCAAAAACAGCAGCCTGTAAGCCGCAACAAGGGTCAACAGTACGTCAGTTAAGTGCCCCTAAAAACCCCTTTGTGTCGGAGGACATCTTATCCCAAATGCAGGCGCAGGCTCAAAAGGAGGAGGTTGATAAGTGGTTAAAGGAAGGTGCATGCCTGAATGAAGCAAATGGGGTATGGGGGAAAGGGACACGACGATGCCTTCCAAGGGCACTGTACCCAGCAGCTGCCCAGGTACTACATGGGCCGACACACCAATCTAAAACGGGTGTGATGAGTGTGATGCAGAAACATTGGGTGGCACCAGGATTCTCCACCTGTATTGAAAACCTGGTACAAGGGTGCATGATATGTGCTACACATAATCAGGGTAGAGTAGTTAAAACACCACCCAAACACACCCCCCGGCCCCTCTATCCATTCCAGAGACTGCAAATTGATTATATTCAGCTGCCAAAGTCAGGATCATGGGAATATGTGTTGGTCTGTATTGATTTGTTCTCAGGATGGCCAGAGGCTTTCCCGATTGCCAAAGCCACGGCTACGGCAACCGCAAAGAAACTGCTTGCGGAGGTGGTCTGCAGGTATGGGGTACCAGAGGTAATTGAGAGTGACAGAGGTACACACTTCACAGGTGAAATAATGAATGAAGTCATGTCAGCTCTAGGAATTCAACAAGCATTCCATACCCCATATCACCCACAAAGTAGTGGTACAGTGGAAAGACTGAATGGGACATTGAAATTAAAAATTCAGAAAGCCATGGCTGAGACAGGAAAACCATGGCCGGACTGTTTACCACTTGCTCTGTTTTCAGTAAGATACACGCCTAATAGAAAGACTGGACTCTCTCCATATGAGATATTGTTTGGCAACGTACCCGGCCTAGGGTGTTTCTATCCGCAAGCATTAGAAATGAACAACCATGTGCTAAGTTCCTATGTGAGGGCTTTACACAAAAAGATTAAGCAAGTACATGATAATGTCTTCAGTTCTCTTCCAGATCCAGATCAAGACTCTAGCAGCCATACGCTGCAACCTGGAGACTGGGTGGTTATAAAAAGACACGTGAGGAAAAGCCTAGATCCACGGTTTGACGGACCCTTTCAAGTTCTGCTGACCACAAGTACAGCCGTTAAGCTAGAGGAAAAAGAGACCTGGATCCACGCGTCCCATTGCAAAAAGATACTAGGAGAACCAGCGGACAAAGAATGATGACATTGTTTATACTTACCTGCATACTTGCGACCACAGGTGCATGGACTAGGTTAGGCACCATGGATGGAGACGACAATAGATTCATTAGACACCATCTTGCTCTAATCGATGGACTAAAGGAGCAAAACCAGACCATTGCTAATTGTTGGATATGTACACATGCCCCTGTGACGTCCACTAGCATACCCTTTCTCGCTGTCCCGGTCTCATGGGAAGAGATAAACTTTTGAGTGAACTGTTCAGATACTTTGGCCAATAATTCCACACAGAGATTTTCATTTCTAAATCCCGCAAATTGGTTTAAAGGTATTGGTGGGTGGTTGGCTGGTATAGTACAAGCTATTTTACAGGTTTTGCTAATGTGTCTTGCGGTTTATTTGGTTTTTAAGTTTTTTTTAATGTGTATTCAGCGTTGTACTAAAAGAAAACATAGAAATTCATATTGATAAATGAAGGAACAAAAGGATGGAATGTTATAGCAGAAGATGGAGTCCCTCAAGTTTAAAGGCCCCATCTATGCTATATAAGTCTGATAGTTATTTTAGGTGAAAACAACAGCTATGAATGTTCCTTCTTGTATCAATAGCGTGTCCTTTTGAGAAGATAAAGTGATTTTCCCTGGCCAGATGTTTCTTCTAGTGTAGCAATAATGTGTTCTTGCAGAAAGATGAAATGACCTTGCTAACTAGATAAGTCTAATTAAATATTTTAAAGCATACAGAAACTAGCTTTTTTCGCTTGTTCAGCTAAACTGTATAATCGAACCATATATGGCAAATCCGTTTCCTGCCTTTAGGGTGTATATTAGCCCTGTGTTTTGTAATAAAGTTTTTAGAGTATGTTTAGACACAAACATCCTGTCCTGTGTCTTCATTCTCTCCGAGCTCGTAATCCAAAGGATAGAAGACCCAAAATTCAGTGACGACACCTCCATACATTAAAAAAAAAAAATCAAATACTCACCCTCACCTCACTCCTCCTCACCTGCTGCCGCTGCTCAGGTCCGGACTCCATTGCTGGCATCTTCCCGCTCTGCGCTGCCTGTGATGGCTCCTGGGAGGGTGCGGTGGAAAGACGTCACCGCGCCCTCTAACCTGAGACATCACAGGGAGCGCAAAGCGGGAAGACAGCGGAGCTGCGGAGGCATGGGGAGAGGTAAGTATCCGGCTGCCGGGGCCCTGAGCAAGTGGGGGAGAAGGGCGGGCGCTGGCACCGCTCTCCTTCGCCCATAGCCCGGCGTGGTGCCCGACCGCAAGTGGGCCCTCTCGCCTGCTCAGGGCCCTGGCACTTGACCGGGTGCTGACGCCGGCCCTGCCTATTGTTCTGTACAGACTCCTGTACTTCTAGTACCTGAGCACCTGACATGTCTGACATTTTTACCTCAGATCAAGCTGCGTTTTACAGTATCAGCAAAAGATATGAGATTTTAGAAATTTCACTCATATGCTTGATTTTTTTTCCTGACTGAATTTGACAAATGCAGCGTTTTTAAAATCCACAGCGTGTCAATTCTCTCAGTGTTTTTGTAGCTTTTTTTTTACAAAGAAATGAAAGGGGGAAAAAATGCTGTAAAAAATGCAAGTTTTTTACAGCGTTTTGACAGCGGTTGTGGTGAATGAAACTAACTTTATTAAAAATGTACTGTAGACAAAGCTCATATGTAATCCACACCCAAAAAAAGGCTACAAAAAAGTGACAAAAATGCAGGGAACATGAGGAAAACCAGGGGTTTTGAACACAGTGTTTTTACTGCCAAGACAAGTTTTTATTGTTGCAGTAAAAAACACAGAAAAACGCTATGTATGAGGGTCACTAACATGGGCCCTTCAAAGTTAAGCTTAAATAATATTCTAGATATGACTCTATTATACCAACTGAGCTAAACTGCAAGGGTCCCCGCAGGGCCTGACTGTCCATCTGGAAGTTCCAACAAATACCAGATGGGCCGGTGTGGACACTTGTTGACAGTATCCACTTTCTGAGGATGTGGATATCATTAACCATTAACAACTGAGGTGGAGCAGAGAGCCATGGACTCCCTGCTCTGCCACTTGCTCAGAAAAGCCGTAGACTGCTTATGTCTTATGAACTCAAAGAGGTCAGCACCACATGAGGGACATCAGGCGATGCAATGACCTCACTTCAACATCTGCTGCACCTAGACTGTAGTGAGGAGGAGAATATCACCCCTCAGCGTGGGAGAGAGGGGGTGATAAGTATTAGCATATGTTTCTGGTTTCCTAGGACACAATTATTACATAAGAAGGCCCGGGGGGCATTATAAGGATACACAGGGCACCACTGTCATGAGACATTATTATTATTATTAGTCAGTATAGGGGGCATTATTATTATAACGTAGCCCAGTGAATATAAGTATTATTATAAGGAAAAAGAGGACACCATTATTGATAGCAATAAATTTAGATTTTCTTCAAGTATTTGCAATTTGAGGAGATCTGAGTTGCTGCAAATCTATTTTTTTTAATTTGTCAAACTAGGTGAAAACATTGTCTGCTCTCTGTTACTGATAGAGGAGACTAGATTACTCCACGTGCTCTCCTCACACACTGAGCAGCACTTATGTCCATAAAATGGCCGCTGGGGGAGGATCATGTGACCAGATCAGCCTATCGTATCAGCCTCCTCCAACAGACAAGCAGCTCTCCTATGTGAGGAGTTTTAGTATTGGAGGCTGAGGACAGGTCTGGTCACTGCTCCTCCACCAGCGGCCATTGTATGGACAGAATGCTGCTCAGTGTGTGAGGAAAGCTGCACTAATAAGTGTAAATGGCCGCCCCCTTTAATATACGTGCTTAAATATTTAAGGGGTGCAGTGAAAAATTTATATGCGAGCAAGTAAGGTTCAAATTTCGGTGTTAATTTCACTTAATATCATTGTGGCAGTGTAAAAAAAATGTTAATGCTCATTGATTAGTTGACGCCGACCCATGCACCAAAGAAGATGCCACATCTGTCGCTCACTAGATTGTTTTATGTTTAGGCTGCCCTCTACTGACAACTAGAGGAATCATTTGCAGGTCAAGTATGTAAATCTGCATGGTATAGCATTAGTACATGAAATTGGCCCACTAAGGGTCTTCTCTATGCAATTATAGCCTATTGTGAACTCCCATGCCCAATATATTTGAGTGTCGCTTGTACTATTTATTTGAGAAGCCTTATGAGTATAGTATGCCCTTATCAGAATGACAATGTTTGCAATAGGCATATAGATTGTATGATATGTCATGGAACGCACTCAGCTGTAAAGTTCCAGGATTGACTGTGCATTGAAATCTAGGTGACAGCGGCGAGGCGGCTTCACTGTGTCCATGATCACATGATCCCGGTGCTGGTCACATGCTCTGACTGGGAGAATGGCGGCCAGGTGGTTCCGGCGTGTGGAACGCATACTGACTCTCCGGTCACGTGCTTCCTGTCACGTGTTTCCGGTGACCACGGATATCCGGTTGTGCTTGGAGCGCATGGGGCGTGCAAAAGAGACGGTTGCATCTAGTTTGGAATTGATTATTTGTGGTCCTCAAACAATCAACTCCATTCTAGCTGATTCACCATTGAGCCGTCTAGTTTGGAGTTGATTTTTTGAGGGCTCATTTTATCAGCTCCACTCTAGACGGCTCACTACTGAAGTGACTGGATCGGGGGGATATTTTGTGGATCTCATTCCAGCATCTCCACTCTAGCTGATTCACTGGTGAGGTGACTGGATCGGAGTGGATATTTTGAGGATCTCATTCCAGCATCTCCACTCTAGCTGATTCACTGGTGAAGTGACTGGATCGGGGGGATATTTTGTGGATCTCATTCCAGCATCTCCACTCTAGCTGATTCACTGGTGAGGTGACTGGATCGGGGGGATATTTTGTGGTCCTCATTCCAACATCTCCACTCTAGCTGATTCACTGGTGAGGTGACTGGATCGGAGTTGATCTTTTGATGATCTCTCTGCAGCTTCTCCATTCTAGACAGTTCAGTTTCTACACTGAAGTTCCTCAAAAAATCACCTCCAATGTCCAGAATGGAGCAGATTCCCGGATCCTCATAGCCTGCAATGTAGTGGAATTGGAATGTACACACATTGTAGATATATATCAGCCTTATAATTCTAATGATTTCATGTTTTTATTTTTTAAGTACTTGCTCAAACTGTTATATTTATTACGTATTTCCAAAGGGCAAAATTTTATTTTTTTCATGATTAATCAAACTTGCATTTTATTATCGCTTTTTGTAATATAAATAATCACACACAGCGCTGATCGTTCAGTTTTACGTGGGGAAAAACGTAACAAAGCGCAGCGACAGAGTCCTCATAATTTACAACATTGTATTGGAGTGGATTTTTTGAGGACCTCATTTTAGTAACTCCATTCTAGCTGATTCACCAGTGAGCCGTCTAGATAGGAGTAGATTTTTTGAGGACCTCATTTTAGTAACTCCATTCTAGCTGATTCACTAGTGAGCCGTCTAGATCGGAGTGGATTTTTTGAGGACCTCATTTTAGGAACTCCATTCTAGCTGATTCACTACTGAGCCGTCTAGATCGGAGTAGATTTTTTGAGGACCTTCCTATAGCCTTCACTCTGTACAGTTTGGTGCTGAGGTGACTGGAATCGAGTTTTCTCAAAGAGTGAGCGGAGCCTCGTGGGGAGTAACGTAACAAAGCGCAGCAACACAGTCCTCATAATTTACAACATTGTATTGGTGTGGATTTTTTGAGGACCTCATTTGAGCAACTCCATTCTAGCTGATTCACTAGTGAGCCGTCTAGATCGGAGTGGGTATGTTGAGGATCTCCCTGTAGCCTCCAAACTGTACAGGTGCTGAGGTGACTGGAATTGAGTTTTCTCAAAGAGTGAGCGGAGCCTCGTGGGGAGTAACGTAACAAAGCGCAGCAACACAGTCCTCATAATTTACAACATTGCATTGGTGTGGATTTTTTGAGGACCTCATTTGAGCAACTCCATTCTAGCTGATTCACTAGTGAGCCGTCTAGATCGGAGTGGGTATGTTGAGGATCTCCCTGTAGCCTCCAAACTGTACAGGTGCTGAGGTGACTGGAATCGAATTTTCTCAAAGA
Source organism: Phyllobates terribilis (assembly GCF_046119375.1). Classification (NCBI taxonomy): domain Eukaryota; kingdom Metazoa; phylum Chordata; class Amphibia; order Anura; family Dendrobatidae; genus Phyllobates; species Phyllobates terribilis. The sequence continues at coordinate 2,728,114 of NW_027362974.1, read as the reverse complement.
GTGAGCGGAGCCTCGTGGGGAGTAACGTAACAAAGCGCAGCAACACAGTCCTCATAATTTACAACATTGTATTGGTGTGGATTTTTTGAGGACCTCATTTGAGCAACTCCATTCTAGCTGATTCACTAGTGAGCCGTCTAGATCGGAGTGGGTATGTTGAGGATCTCCCCGTAGCCTCCAAACTGTACAGGTGCTGAGGTGACTGGAATTGAGTTTTTCAAAGAGAAGGTGTAGCCTCGCGGGGAAAAACATAGCAGAGTGCAGCCGACAGTCCTCATAATTTACAACATTGTATTGGAGTGGATTTTTTGAGGACCTCATTTGAGCAACTCCATTCTAGCTGATTCACTAGTGAGCCGTCTAGATCGGAGTGGGTATGTTGAGGATCTCCCTGTAGCCTCCAAACTGTACAGGTGCTGAAGTGACTGTGACTCGCCCCCTGGGCCGTGGGGCACTCGGATCCGGGCAATAGGGAACGATGGGGGTAGTAGTGGCAACCCGGTTCCGTGGCTCAGGGTGGTCAGGCCAGTGGTAGTCCGTTATGTGCTATTGATTATGTCCGACTACGCCACCCGTGGATTTGCGGTCATTAGGAACCGCCGCTGCAGGGCAGACCGCTGGGGCTGATGATATATGCAGCTGGGATGGTGTGACTCCCCACGGGAAGAGTGCGGCCCCAGGGCAGTGTGGTGGATGGTGGGAGTGATGGTAGTGAGAGTCCCGGTGCCGATAGTGCTGGAGGAGCAAGGAGCACACAGACAACAAGTTGCAGTCCAGGGTCTTTACTAAAACAGGTAAACTGACCCATAAACAGTTCCGGCTAGGAGGGGACCTGGATGTCTGAGAGCAACGGGGAAATTGGCCCTGGTCAGGGTGAGGGTGTAGGCCTACCGTGCTTTCTGCGCTCCTTCTGGCTATCTCCTCGTTATAGGGTAACAGCCCACGTTTCCGAGCTTTCCGTGTATTCTCGCCTGTATGGCCTGCGACGTGGGTTCCTTTCTGCTCCCAGCCTTGTACGGCTTTACTGGTCCCTTCGGTTGTGGCAGGGCCTCCAGGCTTCTTAGGCCAAGGAATATACAGTCCCTTGCGAACTGGTTATCTGCTGGAGAATGTGGAATCCTCCCAGCCTCAGACACCAAAGTCTGGTAAAGTAAGTCTTTTATCTGCCAAGACAGGCTCTCTTCGCCTCTTGTCTCTGGCTTGTGGCTCTCCTCCTGCCACACTTCCTCTTAGGTGCAGTGCAACTGTCTGTCCCTGCTCTGCTCTGGGACAAGTCTCAGTGCTGAGACAGGCCATCAAGTTCTCTCTAACCCTGCCCCCAGTACCAGCTTTTATAGGGGCAGCCTGCTCCCCCTACTGGCCTGAGACAGGAGGCATTGCATGCTAATGTTCCCCTGACCAGAGAACCTCCCCCTTGCTTTCAGACACAGCTTTAATTACACTTGTGGCATCCAGGCCAGGGTGACACATTCCCCCCTAGTAAAATTTAGTACTCCGGGACTAAACAGTAAACAAAGACAATATGCATAACTATAAAACATTATCAGGAAAGTGACGCACAGATTGAGTTCTTAAGGTCACAGTGTGGTCTTTGACCGGGTGTCCATATCACCAATACAACGGGGAGCCTTAACCAGGTGGGGGTCTGTCCTACCCCAAGTCCTTTACAGTCTTAGTTCATTCCTGGGTTAGGCTCCGAACGCAGTCCATACAAGGTCCTGGTTATAAAAAGTCCATAACCTGTGAGTCCTTACGGTAGCTGCAAGAAACTGAAACACAGAATTACCAGACATGCATGTAACTTGGCAAACAATTCAACATTTGGCAACAGGGTTAATTACAATCTTAGCGCGCTCTATATTTTCCAGCGAGCGGTATCTGCCCCTTTGTGCTCCTGGTTGACCTCCTTAGCCCACTGTCTGGTGGTGGACCAACCTGGCTTTCCCCACTAGCGTTAGGGGTACAGCTACCAGCTGGGTGTACAGGTAGGGCAGGCAGCTGTCTGCGGGTCCTTTGGCTTACCGCAGGCATGGCAGGCTCACTGTCAGCAGAGGGTTGACTCTCCTGGGCTGCTGGTACAGGCTCTTCTGCCTCTGGAACCGCTTGCTCCTCTTCACCTTCCGGCTCTGGTGTTGGTTGTTGCTGTGCCGGTTGCAGGAAATGCAGGACAGGTACCACTATGGCATCATTTATGCGAGTCCAGGACTGAGGGAACTCTCCGAGAACGGTGCTGATCATTTCTTCCTTGACCTCTGCGGGTTCAAGGTCACTCTGATCCTCTTCTGCACTACGGAGTTGCTCGGGGCACCTTTTGAGGTGGTCTCTGGAGATGACACTAGTGGTTTCTCCTCCGTCCTTGGTGATTACGCACACCTTTGGGTTGTCGTGGTCAGACTGCAGTACGGTGTAGGGTTCCCTTTCCCACTGGTCGTCCAACTTATGTAGCCTTCTCTTCCGCTTCAGGACTTGCTCACCAGGTTCTAGGGGACCAGCAGGGGCGTGTTGGTTGAAGAGTTTTTCTTGCCTCTCTCTCACCTGGGCCAGGCTCTTCTCCACACTCTCCTGTACCTTCTTGTACTGCAGTTGCCTTTCCGTATCCCAGTCCGCATCCGGGGAGGTGTCCTCAGGTATTAGGACTCCCATCTCCAGGTCTACGGGCAGCTTACCTGGTCTAGCTCGCATCAGGTAAGCCGGGGTGCAGTTTGTAGCATTCACCGGGATATTGTTGTATAGGTCTATCAGGTCCGGCAGTTTTTCTGGCCACAGGCTGCGTTCCTCCAGGGGCAAGGTCTTCAGGAGATCAATGACTATATTGTTCATCTTCTCACACATCCCGTTGGTTTGGAGGTGGTAAGGCGTTGTACGAATCTTCTTACAGCCATAGAGGTTGCAGAACTCCTGGAAGATTTCAGCCTCGAACGCAGGACCCTGGTCTGTCAGGACCTGTTCCGGATACCCGTGTGGACGGCAGAAATATTGCTGGAAGGCTCTGGCCGCTGTTTGGGCTGTCAAGTCTTTTACCGGGACCACCACGAGAAAATGGGAATAGTGGTCCACGATTGTCAGGGCGTAGATGTACCCTGACCGGCTTGGAGCCAACTTGACATGGTCTAGAGCTACCAGCTCAAGAGGCTGCGTGGTGACGATGGGCCTCAAGGGTGTCTTCTGGCTGGTGCGGTCCTTCCTCCTTAGGTGACAAGGGCCACAGTCTCTGCACCATTTTTCTACAGCACCTCTCATGCCGACCCAAAAGAATCTTCCTCTTAGCAGGAACTCCAGTTTCTTCCAACCGAAGAGCCCCGCTCTGTCATGGTAAGCCCCCAGGACCATAGCTGCATCTCGCCTTGGGACCACGACTTGCCAGGTCAGCTCGTGCGTCCGGTGGTTGACAATCCTTCTGCACAACTTGCCTTCGTAGAGGAACAGCTTGCTCTTCTCTTTCCATAGCTGCTTGGCTTCCTCTGGGGCATCTGGATCTAAGCGGGCGTCTTTCCGGGTCAGCAGATCTTTCACCAGGCGGATTGCAGGGTCACTATCTTGGGTCTCGGCCCAGCTGTGGTGAGGTAGGGGATTGATCATCACGGTTGTTAGATCCTCCTCCTTCACGCGGTGAGAGTATTGAGCGGCTCCATACCGGTGAAACGCGGGGAGTTCTACCTCCTCCAGCTCTTCTGGGTCTTCGTCACCTTCAGGTAAGTGAGGCATCCTTGATAGGGCGTCCGCGTTGGCATTGATTTTGCCTGCCCGGTACTTGATCACGAAGTCATAGTTGGAGAGACGGGCCATCCACCGCTGTTCTAGGGCACCCAGTCTTGCATTGTCCAGGTGTGTCAACGGGTTGTTGTCCGTGTACACGGTGAACTTTGCGGAGGCCAGGTAATGCTTGAAGCGTTCCGTCACGGCCCACACCACCACCAAGAATTCTATCTTGAAGGAGCTGTAATTCTCCGGGTTCCTCTCGGTGGGCCTCAGCTTCCGGCTGGCGTACGCGTTCACCCTTTCTCTGCCCTGTTGGTTTTGGGACAGTACGGCTCCCAGTCCCACATTACTGGCATCTGTGTGGAGAATGAAAGGCTGGCCGTAATCAGGGTAGGCCAGGATCTCATCCCCCGTGAGGGCCATCTTTAGCTGGCGGAAGGACTCCTCTTCCGGTTTATCCCGCTTGAAGGGTGGCTTTTGACTTCTGGACTTAGACTGTCCGATCAGGAGGTCCTGCATAGGAGCTGCCATCTTAGTGAACCCGGGGATGAACCTTCGGTAGTAGCCTACCAACCCGAGAAACTGTCTCACCTCTTTGATGTTCGAGAGGCTTGGCCAGCTCTTGATTGCCGTGACCTTGTCAGGGTCGGGGGCCACTCCTTCCGCGCTTACCACGTGCCCTAGATACTGGACCTTCGGTTTCAGCAGGTGACACTTCGATGGTTTCACCTTCAGGCCATAGCCTGCCAGGGCTTCGAACACCTCGGCCAGGTGTTTTAGGTGGTCCTCGTAGGTCTTCGAATAGACGATCACGTCGTCCAGGTAAAGGAGAACCGTCTCGAAGTTTCGGTGCCCTAGACAGCATTCCATCAGCCGCTGGAAGGTCCCTGGTGCATTGCAGAGCCCGAAAGGCATGCAGTTGAATTCGCTCAGTCCCATCGGGGTGGTGAAGGCGGTCTTCTCTTTGTAAGCCTCTGCCACAGGAACCTGCCAGTACCCGCTAGTAAGGTCCAAAGTAGAAAAGAAGTTAGCTGATTTTAGTGCGGCTAAAGACTCCTCTATTCTAGGCAGCGGATATGCGTCTTTGTGGGTGATACGGTTGATTTGTCTATAGTCCACGCACATTCTCATGGTGCCGTCTTTCTTTTTCACCAGAACCAAGGGGGCTGCCCAGGGGCTACAGCTATCTCGAATGACCCCAGCTTCTTTCATTTCTCTTAGCATGCCCTTTGCGTTCTGATAATGTGCAGGGGGTACAGGTCTGTGTCTCTCTTTTATTGGTGGGTGGCTCCCTGTGGGGATGTGGTGTTCTATCCCTTTTACTCTGCCGAAGTCTAGCGGGTGCTTACTAAAGACTCTCTCGTACTCCTGTACCACCCGGTAGACTCCTTGTTCTTGGTGCAGGGGAGTGGAGTTAGCACCCACGTGGAGTTTCTGGCACCAGTCCTCCTTTTGTTTCTGGGAGCCATTACCCTCCGCCTGAGGAGATGGAGGCAAGGGTTCCACGGCCCTGATAGCTTTGTGTTCGACCACAAACAGCTTGGCGAGTGTAGCGTACCTGGGTAAGTGTACCTCCCTCTCCCCAATGTTGAGAATGCGGATGGGCACCCTCCCATGACAGACATCAACCACCCCCCGGGCTGTCAAAATGGTGGGCCTGCTGTCTGAGTACACGGGTTCTACCATGGCTTGGTAGTCTCTACCTCTCAACCCGATTGCAGTCCGACACCAGATCATCATTTCACTTTTGGGAGGCATGGAAATGGGGAATGGGTCACTCAGTCTTACGCTACCGATCTCACCACCAGACAGTTCTACCTGCTGCCGTCTCATCAGGGCTTTTATCTCCTTGTTGAGGACTCTCTGTTGGCTGGAACTAGCATTCACCGCCACCAGTTGTAATATTACAATTACCTCTGAAAGACAATTTTCAATCACGTTAGTACCCACAGTTATTTTAGGGTGACTTTCACGACGGTCAATGTCCACAATAATCACTCCCTGTGTCGGTAGTTCAACTTTACCAATTTTAATGGTCATCTCCTTGAACCCCATCTGCGGCACGGGTAAGCCATTACTGGCGATGATGCTCAAGTTACTGTCTGGATACCGTGTGATATCAGCATCAGTCCAATGCTGCTTAAAAAGTACATAAGGGATAGTGGTTACTTGTGACCCAGTATCCAGCAAGGCGCTCATGGGGATACCGTCCAGCACCACGGGTAAAACCGGGCGCCCCCCAACGTCCTTATTACGCCAATTGTAAGGGCCTGGTGATCTTATGCCTGGGGGTTGGCCCTCTGCCCCAGGTTGGACCCGTTTAAATTACAGTACCTGGAAATGTGTCCGGGCTGGTTGCATCGACGGCAAATGGGCTGTCCACCCTCTGCGTAGCGGTCTGTGGGCCTCCCTCGGAACGACGGGATCCTCCTCTGTCGACGCCACGGGACATCCTCCGGACTTGAAGCCAGCTCGATGGGTCTTGACGGGTCCACTTGCAACGCCTGGACGGTCCTGGTCAACGCCGCGACGCTCCTGGTCAGCTCCTGGACTTGGTGGTGCAGGTCTTTCGACGGGGCTTGGTTCAGGGCCTGTGCATCAGCCCCCACGGGATCCATAGAGGAGGGCGCCGCCTCCTGGTGGTTGGTGAGAGCAGGGCGCCGGGGGTTTATAGCGCCACTGGTTGCAGATTCACGGAGCACCCTTATGGCCCTGTCCTTAAATTGGGCAAAGGTCAGGTCGGGGTTCTGAAAGAACATGAGGCGCAGTTGGGCCCTGTGGGCGCTAGACAGCAGACCTTCTATGAATTGTTCTGTTAGCAGCTTATCCGTTTCCTGCACACTGCCAGGGTCAGTTTGTTGAATAGCCCTCAGGGCTTCCTGCAGATTTAGGGCATAGTCTCTGATGCTGTCCTGTGCCCGCTGCTTACACCCATAGAACCTCATTTTAATTTCAGCGGAGGTACGTGTGTCAAAGGTACCCCGCAGCCGGGCCAGAATACCCTTCACAGTTCTTTTCTCCTTAGTGGGCCATGATTTTACCTCCCTCTGGGCTTTGCCAGTTAACTGCCCTGTTAATATGCTGACCTTCTGTTCCTCTGTCAGGGGGTAAACTTGGAACAAACTGTATAGCCTTTCCTTGAAGTCAGTTAGGGCATGGGGCTCCCCTGAGTATTTGGGCAGCCAGGCCGCTCCAGGGATGTAGGGCAGGGAAAAGGGCATCACCGCTGCTGCAGCTGCGTTGGTGGTAGTGGGCGCCTCTGTATACGACATCTTTCTCCCCCCCTAGTTAAGCGTGGCCTACCTTCCGACGAACCTCTTCTGTAGGCCGCGGCTCCACTGCTGCTGCTATGGACGAGTACCTGGCGTCGCGCTCCGATGACGTCAGCGTCGCTCTCTCTCCCTTCCAGGACCTTGCGCAGCGTCGGTGCGTGGGGCGGAGCTTCGGATCTCACGCGGTTTTGACGTCCACGCCCCTCTTCTTCCCGCGCGGCGTCCTGAAGATGGCGTCTGATGGCGGGAAGCAGCTGCGGATGGCGGGAAGACGGCAGAAAACGGCGAGAAACGGTCCAAGATGGCGTCTGATGGAATCGGCTCCGGATGGCGGGAAACTTCGCCACAGGTAAGTTACAAAAGTCTTTTTCAGGCACACAGTACCCGGTGGTTGCGGGCACGAAATCCTGCCGACTACGCCAAAGCTGACTCGCCCCCTGTAGCCTCGCGGGGAAAAACATAGCAGAGTGCAGCCGACAGTCCTCATAATTTACAACATTGTATTGGAGTGGATTTTTTGAGGACCTCATTTGAGCAACTCCATTCTAGCTGATTCACTAGTGAGCCGTCTAGATCGGAGTGGGTATGTTGAGGATCTCCCTGTAGCCTCCAAACTGTACAGGTGCTGAAGTGACTGTGACTCGCCCCCTGGGCCGTGGGGCACTCAGATCCGGGCAATAGGGAACGATGGGGGTAGTAGTGGCAACCCGGTTCCGTGGCTCAGGGTGGTCAGGCCAGTGGTAGTCCGTTATGTGCTATTGATTATGTCCGACTACGCCACCCGTGGATTTGCGGTCATTAGGAACCGCCGCTGCAGGGCAGACCGCTGGGGCTGATGATATATGCAGCTGGGATGGTGTGACTCCCCACGGGAAGAGTGCGGCCCCAGGGCAGTGTGGTGGATGGTGGGAGTGATGGTAGTGAGAGTCCCGGTGCCGATAGTGCTGGAGGAGCAAGGAGCACACAGACAACAAGTTGCAGTCCAGGGTCTTTACTAAAACAGGTAAACTGACCCATAAACAGTCCCGGCTAGGAGGGGACCTGGATGTCTGAGAGCAACGGGGAAATTAGCCCTGGTCAGGGTGAGGGTGTAGGCCTACCGTGCTTCTGCGCTCCTTCTGGCTATCTCCTCGTTATAGGGTAACAGCCCACGTTTCCGAGCTTTCCGTGTATTCTCGCCTGTATGGCCTGCGACGTGGGTTCCTTTCTGCTCCCAGCCTTGTACGGCTTTACTGGTCCCTTCGGTTGTGGCAGGGCCTCCAGGCTTCTTAGGCCAAGGAATATACAGTCCCTTGCGAACTGGTTATCTGCTGGAGAATGTGGAATCCTCCCAGCCTCAGACACCAAAGTCTGGTAAAGTAAGTCTTTTATCTGCCAAGACAGGCTCTCTTCGCCTCTTGTCTCTGGCTTGTGGCTCTCCTCCTGCCACACTTCCTCTTAGGTGCAGTGCAACTGTCTGTCCCTGCTCTGCTCTGGGACAAGTCTCAGTGCTGAGACAGGCCATCAAGTTCTCTCAAACCCTGCCCCCAGTACCAGCTTTTATAGGGGCAGCCTGCTCCCCCTACTGGCCTGAGACAGGAGGCATTGCATGCTAATGTTCCCGTGACCAGAGAACCTCCCCCTTGCTCTCAGACACAGCTTTAATTACACTTGTGGCATCCAGGCCAGGGTGACACAACTGGAATTGAGTTTTTCAAAGAGTGAGCGGAGCTTCGCAGGGAGAAACATAACAGAGCGCAGCAACACAGTCCTCATAATTTACAACATTGTATTGGAGTGGATTTTTTGAGGACCTCATTTGAGCAACTCCATTCTAGCTGTTTCACTAGTGAGCCGTGTAGATCGGAGTGGATTTTTTGTGGACCTCATTTTAGTAACTCCATTCTAGCTGATTCACTAGTGAGCCGTCTAGATCGGAGTGGATTTTTTGAGGACCTCATTTTAGTAACTCCATTCTAGCTGATTCACTAGTGAACCATCTAGATCGGAGTGGGTATTTTGAGGATCTCCCTGTAGCCTCCAAACTGTACTGTTTGGTGCTGAGGTGACTGGAATCGAGTTTTTCAAAGAGTGAGCGGAGCTTCGCAGGGAGAAACATAACAGAGCGCAGCAACAGAGTCCTCATAATTTAGAACATTGTATTGGAGTGGATTTTTTGAGGACCTCATTTTAGCAACTCCATTCTAGCTGATTCACTAGTGAGCCGTATAGATCGGAGTGGATTTCTTGAGGATCTCACTGTAGCCTCCAAACTGTACTGTTTGGTGCTGAGGTGACTGGAATCGAGTTTTTCAAAGAGTGAGCGGAGCTTCGCCGGGAGAAACATAACAGAGCGCAGCAACAGAGTCCTCATAATTTACAACATTGTATTGGAGTGGATTTGTTGAGGACCTCATTTGAGCAACTCCATTCTAGCTGATTCACTAGTGAGCCGTATAGATCGGAGTGGATTTTTTGAGGACCTCATTTGAGCAACTCCATTGTAGCTGATTCACTAGTGAGCCGTATAGATTGGAGTGGATTTTTTGAGGACCTCATTTGAACAACTCCATTCTATCTGATTCACTAGTGAGCCGTCTAGATCGGTGTAGATTTTTAGATGATCTCCCTGTAGCCTCTATTCTGTACAGTTCATTGGTGACCTGAGTAGAATGGAGTTGCTGGAGCGATGTCCTCATAGGATCAAATCCAATCTAGACGGCTCATGACTGAAACCTCCAGAATGGAGTTAATTCCAGGAGCTCCTCATAGATTCCAATCTCATGGCATAGGAATTATAAATGTATGTATGTATTGTCACTTTTTGTGACATACATAATTACAAACAGCACTGATTGTCCAGTTTTGCCCAAATTTGACTTTTACTGTATTTCCACCAGTCCCAGCCACAGCAGCGACATTTCTGAAGAGTGGGCGGAGCTAGACAACATTTATGTGATCATTTCTGCCACATTTGTGATATAAATTATGATAATGTCCAGCCGCTCTTCATAATGCTGGTGCTGACCAGGACTGGTGGACAAACAAGAAAAGTAAAATTTTATCAAACATGAACAATCAGAGCTTTGTGTAAGTTTTTAAACTATGAAAAGTGATAATATAAAAAACAAACAAATTTTTTAATTTAACAAAAAAAAAGCTTTCTACCTCTCACATTTTATTAAATACTGGCATGCAAAATTTGTTTCTTCATGAATTGTGGTTGTAATCTTGTATAATTGACGCGCCCCCTGGGCCAGTGCTGTTTGTGGATACCCGGAGCCGGATCAGATGGGGGTTGTAGTCTCCGAGTGGCGGTGACCCGGTCCGTGCCCAGGGTGTCAAACTCAGTGTGTGGCAGTCCTTGCAGATGTTGTTGGATGTTCTTTGTGTCGACTACGCCACCCGTTGATTTGCGGTCACTACGGCCGCCGCTGCAGAAGGGTCTGCTGAGGCTGGTGGTATGTGTGCAGCTGTGGTAGTATAACCCCCAACGGGAGGGGTATAGCCTCAGGGGGTCAGATGTAGAGGATGGTGGTTGTGGAGGTGCAGTGTGGATGGTAAGAAGACTCAGAGTCGGGCTGTGCAGTTCAGGGTTTTTACTTACTGCTGTTCTTTTGGTCACTCTGGCCATGAGTGACCACCCGAGCCGTGCTGCGTCCACCAGGTCCTGGACTCGGCCAACTCCCAAGCAATTCTGGAGCGTGATCCTGAGCTCCCTTTCTGACTTTCCTTTCTACGGCCGTTCCCACCAGGGATCCACTTATGTCCGGCTCCCTCGGGTCTCTTGTTGGTTAAACCTTTTCTCTGGGTTCCCTGACCCTATACTCGGTGTGCCTTCTCAGTGGATTTAGTGAGGGTCGTGGCAGATCCTGCCCATGACCTCCGGTTCCTGGCTAAGGTGTGCTTTGCCTCTGCCAGCTTGGGATCCGGTACCCGAGTTGCCAACCCTTCACCCTTCTGGTCTGATTTTAGGTTCTTGGGGTTCCTTCTTCTTTCCCCTCTGGGTCCTTCTTTTCTCCTCTCTCTCTCTCTTGGCCTTGGAGCTGGCTGAGCTTCTCTGCTCTTCTCCTCTGCTCTACACAAGACTGACTGTCTCACTGTCTGACCCTGTTCTAAGATGGTTCCCACCTTATATACTCCCTCTATGTGTGAGCTCAGGTGACCAGCACCCAATGAGCTCCTATCTTTACCCAGACTGCTCCCCCTATCTGCCCCTACACTACTGGGATGTTCCACCCCCCTCCCACTCCAGCCAGGGACAGACACTGTCGTACCTGCACATATATCTAGTGGGAGTACCATCGATCTGTCCCCCGGAAATGGGATGTATGTAGTGCATGCAGCCTACTGAGCTCAGTTCCACACTCCATCCTTACCCAGGAGTGGAATACCACACCTCTGGCTTGAGGTGTAATACCCCTGTAGCAGCCGAGTCCTCAGGGTGCTACATTCCCCCCTGGTAAATCACAGCACGTCCTCGGGCTGTAAGAGAATAAAACATCCAAAAACATACAATTTTTTTTTTTTTTTTCATAACACATCAACATATAAAACATCATATATCATAAAACTTTTTTCTTGTTCCTCTGGCCACGGTGCGACTTGTGACCGGGTAAAGTGCACAGTCTCTTCTTGAAAAACTCAGCTTTCCTATAAAACCAGTAGGGGGCGCCTTAGAAAGCGCAACTATATACAATGGAGGTGTGGCCGCTCTCAGTCCTCGGTCAGTGGGAATAGGGACACACGGGTTAAAGTTCACACTTGTCCCAACGGGGAACATATTTAAAGCAGCAACAGTTCTGGTACCCCGACGGGTAACTATATACAGTCTCTCTTTACCGTACTTTAATGACGGCTTCCTCCTGCTCCTTCTTGCTGGTAAGCTTCAGACCCGTCCGGGTCCTCTTGCTCCTCCTCACACCGCAGCTCCTCCTCCGTCAGCCGGTGTACATGGAGAGCGTAGGGTCCTTTGGCACACTTGTGCCGGGTAAAGGTGACCTCATCCCCTACATATAGGTCACGACCTCTGTGTCCCTCCGGCAGATGGCTTTCTACGTCTCTGCGGGTGACAAAGACGTCGCCGGGGGTATGATGGTCTCTTATGAAGCCCCAACCGTGCTGCAATTGAAATTTAATCACAGTCCCGGAGGTACGGGGACCATGAGCTGCACGGGGGTCTCTCCTGTTCCGGCTCTTCTGCTCCGCGCTCCGTATCTGCATCTGCTGCTCACGGACCCGCCTCTCTCTCCGTTCTCGCTCGAAGACTGCCAACTGCTGGCGGCAGCACTCCACACGCTCCGCTGCGGCTGCCCGTGTTTCTTGGGTGAACCCCATGAGGTCTTCTCCGGTGGGGTCCCACTCGAACTGTGCTTCTGACGCGCCCCCTGAGCCATATTCTTTAGGGGAATACCCGGAGCCGGATCAGATGGGGGTTGTAGTCTCCGAGCGGCTGTGACCCGGTCCGTGCCCAGGGTGTCAAGCTCAGTGTGTGGCAGTCCTATGATGTTACTGGATGTTCTTTATGTCGACTACGCCACCCGTTGAATTGCGGTCACTACGGCCGCCGCTGCAGCAGGGTCCGCTGAGGCTGATGGTGTTTGTGCAGCTTCGGTAGTATAACCCCCAACGGGAGGGGTATGGCCTCAGGGGGTCAGGTGCAGAGGATGGTGGTTGTGGAGGTGCAGTGAGGATGGTAATGAGAGTCAGAGTCGGGTTCTGCAGTTCAGGGTTTTTACTTACTGCTGTTCTTGTACTGGTCACTCCGGCCTTGAGTGACCACCCGAGCCGTGCTGCGTCCACCAGGTCCTGGACTCGGCCAACCCCCAAGTAGTTCTGGAGCGTGGTTCTGAGCTCCCTTTCTGTCCTGTCCTCGTCTCTGGCCTTCCCCACCAGGGATCCACCTAAGTCCGGCTCCCTCGGGCCTCTTGTTGGTAAACCCTTGTCTCTGGGTTCCCTGACCCTATGCGTGGTCTGCCTTCCGGGTGGATATAGTGGGTGGCCGTGGCAGATTCTGCCCACGGCCTCCGGTCTCTGGCTGAGGATAAGTGCCCTCCACCAGTTTGGGATCCGGTACCCTTGTGCCAACTCTTCACCCTTTGATTTAATTTGGGCTCTTAGAGTTCCTTCTTTCTTCCCCTCTGGGTCTTTCTTTCTCCTCTCTCTCTCTGGGCCTGGGGCTGCTCTGCTCCTCTGCTTTCCTCCACTGCTCTGCAAAGTCTTCACTAAAACAGACTGACTGGCTGACTGACTGACTGACGTCTGACCCTGTTCTAAGATGGTTCCCACCTTATATACTCCCTCTATGTGTGAGCTCAGGTGACCAGCACCCAATGAGCTCCTAGCACTACCCAGACTGCTCCCCCTATCTGCCCCTACACTACTGGGATGTTCCACCCCCCTCCCACTCCAGCCAGGGACAGACACGGTTGTACCTGCACATTTTCCTAGTGGGAGTACCATAGGTCTGTCCCTCGGAAATGGGATGTATGTAGTGCATGCAGCTATCTGAGCTCAGTTCCACACTCCATCCTTACCCGGGAGTGGAATATCACACCTCTGGCTGAGGTGCAATACTCCTGTAGCAGCCGAATCCTCAGGGTGCTACACTTCTTCCAGCGGGAGCGGGGTTCTCCTGACGGGCTTCGGAGCCGGAATCAGGGGCTCGCACAGGGGCCTTGCTTTTTGGAGTTCCAGTTGGTAGTACTCCTGTGGCCATATAAAAGGCTGCCCATCCGGGCACGTGTGCTGGGCAAATAGATCTTCACCCAGGTGCGGCACTCGAGATGTTGAGGGCGCGGTGATGGTAGCGGCGCCCGGGTTGACCAGGCCTTGCGACCAGGCTTGGGGCACCCTAAAGGTAAAGGGCACCGTTAGGACGGCGGCGCCCGGGGTTACTTGGCCCTGCGACCAGGCCGGTGGCACGGTGGAGGTAGAGGGCGCTGTTGGCACTGCAGCGCCCGGGGGCGCTCGGCCCTGCGACCAGGCCGGTGGTGTTTCCTGCTTGGCCGCGCTCAGAGTTGAGGCGCGTGAAGTCACAGGGGTCGCGGCCGCGGCTTCTGCTTGGGGCCTAGTCTGGAGCGGTGACGGTGCAGCGACGGGCACGGCAGGGGGAATTTCGGGCTCTGCGACGGGGAGCTGGGGCAGGCTCACGGTTTCTCCGCTTGGGGTAGTGACGTCCCCTTTACCTGCCTCCGTCTGTTCAGCTCCCTCCTCGGCGCCGTCTCCGGCCTTCACTCCTCCTGCTCCATCCTCAGAGGCGGTCTGTCTCCTCGTCTCGGGTGGCGTGCTCCGCTGACGGGTTCCGGTCTGCTGGGCCATCTCTTTGCTCCACTCCGCCAGCGTGTCTCGCTGCACCTGGGCCATCCTCCGTGCGAGGCCCTCCAGCGCGGTCTGTGCACACTCCCGGTCTCGGGGGAGCTGTGCCAGGATCTCCACCAGGCCTAGTGGGGTTGTCCCCATCATGGTTCCTATCTTGTGCTTATGTCCCCCGTCATGGTACTCATCTTGTTTTATTGTCTCCCATCATGGCCATCTTGTAGAAATATCCTCTTACCTGGTCCCCTTTTTGTAGCAATCTCACCATTCGGCTCCCTATCTCACAGTAACGTGTCCCTTCCTGGTCCCCTTTTTGTAGTAATGTCTCTTTGCAGTAATGTCAAGATCCTGATCCTCATCTTCTAGTACTGTTCCCATCCTGGTCCCCTGCAGACATTAGCTGCTGGCCTGTGATTGACCCACAGTTGGCATTGGTATAGCTGAGCAAAGAGCTTGTCTGTGCACGGCGCCTGCAATATGTTCCACTGAAAAAGTGCTGACGTGCCACAATCCTCAAGGTGTATGGTGCCTGCGGCCTGCATGAAGCAGCCTCTGTGGCCAAATGTTTGAGACCCCCACTCGAGTCTATAAAGCTACAGCTGCCAATCAAGATACAGGGTGCCATGATATACTGAGGGGCTGCGATTGGTTTGATTAGTTATTCTGTGATGACAGATTCTCTTTACACCCCGAGTGATTTCAGACCAATCACCTATTCTGTGTAGAAGTGATACAGATTTACAAGACAGTGACTTGAAGGGTCAACGTGATATTTGAAATTTTTTCTCAACATTTTATTTCAGTTATATTTTCAAGCAGATCAGGGGGTGTTCATATCCTGAGCCGACCATAAGCTGTCCCCAAAAAACTCACTGTCTTCACCGAGGGGTGCGCAGTTCAGGCAAAAGAAACGTATACACAGTCCATAATATGGATATCCATGGAAAATGGAGGGCTTGTACTGATCGATGGGTTATTGCATTGTGGGGTGGCTAGGTTCTGCTTGAAAGTATAAGGACATTCACAAATGAAAAAGATATCATACAAGGTTTACTTAAGTCTTGCAAATGAGAAAACAGGTGTACTGGTGTGATAATTCTAAAAATACAGGTGCATCTCACTAAATTAGAATATCATCAAAAAGTTAATTTATTTCAGTTCTTCAATACAAAAAGTGAAACTCATATAGAGTCATTACAGACAGAGAGTCATCTATTTCAAGTGTTTATTTCTGTTAATGTTGATGATTATGGCTTACAGCCAATGAAAACACAAAAGTCATTATCTCAGTAAATTAGAATAATTAACAAAAAACACCTGCAAAGGCTTCCTAAGCATTTAACAAGGTCCCTTAGTCTGTTTCAGTAGGCTCCACAATCATGGGGAAAACTGCTGGCTTGACAGATGTCCAGAAGGCAGTCACTGACACACTCCACAAGGTATCAGAGTCTGGAGGAAGAGTGGAGAGGCCACAATCCAAGCTGCTGGAGGTCTAGTGTGAAGTTTCCACAATCAGTGATGGTTTGAGGAGCCATGACATCTGCTGGTGTAGGTCCACTCTGTTTTATCAAGACCAAAGTCAGCGCAGCCGTCTACCAGGACATTTTACAGCACTTCATGCTTCCCTCTGCCGACAAGCTTTTTGGAGATGGAAATGTCATTCTCAAGCAGGACTTGGCCCCTGTCCACACGGCCAAAAGTACCAGTACCTGGTTTACACACAACAGTATCACTGTGCTTGATTGGCAGAAAACTCACCTGACCATAACCCCATAGAGAATCTATTATAGAGAATCTATGGGGTATTGTCAAGAGGAAGACGAGAGACACCAGACCCAACAATGCAGACGAGCTGAAGGCTGCTATCAAAGCCATCTGGGCTTCCATAACACCTCAGCAGTGCCACAGGCTGATCGCCTCCATGCCACATTGCCGCATTGATGCAGTAATTGATGCAAAAGGATCCCAGACCAATTATTGAGGGCATTTACTGACCATACATTTCAGTAGGATAACATTTCAGATTTTAAAATAATTTTTCAAGCTGTTATAAAGTATTCTAATTTACTGAGATAATGACTTTTGTGTTTTCATTGGCTGTAAGCCATAATCATCAACATTAACAGAAATAAACACTTGAAATAGATCACTCTGTGTGTAATGACTCTATTAGACAACCAACAGAAGATTAGACCCCTAAAATATAACTTTTATTCGAATATGCTAAAAAGGACTCAGTAGTCACCATAACAACAAACACAAAAACAAGACAAAATGCCAGGGAACAGGGATAAGTCACACATCAGTCAGGAAGGATTACGGGCTCTATCTGTCCCTATTTTGTCCCTAAATTCTCTCCCTTCCTGACAGCGGAGGTTGGCACCCTAATTTTTGCTCCGTGGCGCCCCCGCTCAACGTTGGTGTCCCTAATATCCCTGGTAAATATCTATCTTTATATTTAAAAAACCACAATCGTGAATAAAAGATAGAGAAAAGTGAACGTACAGATTAAGAAGCCGACAATTCATCATAGATATGCATTTAAGGAGACCCAAGGGAGAGAATTTAGGGACAAAATAGGGACAGATAGAGCCCGTAATCCTTCCTGACTGATGTGTGACTTATCCCTGTTCCCTGGCATTTTGTCTTGTTTTTGTGTTTGTTGTTATGGTGACTACTGAGTCCTTTTTAGCATATTCGAATAAAAGTTATATTTTAGGGGTCTAATCTTCTGTTGCTTGTCTAGTCTTGCAATTGGGCCCCGCTTATACATCCCTTGTTCAGGTGTGTAATGACTCTATATAATATGACTTTCACTTTTTGTATTGAAGAACTGAAATAAATTAACTTTTTGATGATATTCTAATTTAGTGAGATGCACCTGTAGATAAAAGGGTTTAACTTGAATTGACGTCATAGCACAGACCTGCATCAACTCAGCTTAAACAGAACAAAACCCATAGGACCCTATTCATCATAGTTTTTACTCCAGAATTCTGTTATAAAATGCTCAATCGTATAATTTGGATGCAACTGAAGACTATGTAAAAATGTTGCAACTTTTTCCTTTCTAATGGCATTTTTATCGGTAAGTGGGCAGGGTTGTGATGACTGCTGTTTGGCAACTTCATCATGAGCAGCGGTGGTCGCTACAAATCCTCCTCCAGTAAGTGGCATAGCGCATGGAGGCGCTGTCCAGCCATCAGACGCTTCTGATGAATATGTCTCTTAATGAATCAGGAGCTGCGTCCTTCACCTCCGCCCTCTCATCAAGACATTAATCAGGTGCATAGTTCTTTAAGGTGACAATGCAGCAATTTAGCTCGAGTAGTTAATATTTTGTATGCATTTATGTACATAAATGACATAGCCGAGTGCTGGGATGGCCTATTTTTATTAGTCCTATACAGAATCCATAAATGGACGGACCGACCTGTGCTAAGCATACGTGAAAATTATTTTATCAAACATGGACATAGTCTTTCCTAAGTAACATTGGGGTCCCTGGTGGTCCTAACCTCAGCAACTTATATTTTATCCAATATGACAGTAACAGTGTGTCCCTCCCCAGCCTGTGTTTATGTACTCTATGTAATGTAACCTGCTTTAGTGTAAGGGGTGTAAGGCTATGTGCCCACGATGCAGAAATGCTCAGTTTCCGCATCTCCCTGGCAGAAAAAACGCATGCGGATTGCACATGCGGATTGCACATGCGGATGTGAAGCGTTCTTCACTTGCATTTCCGCATGCGGGTTGACAAGCGCTTTCCAAGCGATTTTAACATCACTTGGAAAGTGCTTGACAACTTGGTCACACTATATAAATCCATGCAACCGGCATGGATTTTTATAGTGTGACCGAAAGAATGGTAAAAAATAAATCTATACTTACCTTCTGATGGCCCCCGCTGTCTTGCTTCGCTCCGTCCTGGCTGCCGACAGCGCGCGGTACACTGAAGGACCTGCCGTCATATGACTGACGTCAGCGCAGGTCCTTCAGTCCACAGCACGCTGCCGGCAAGTGAAGAAAGGGACACCGCGAGCCATCAGAAGGCAAGAATAATATTTATTTTTTATTTTATTCTTTTTTTCACAGGTTCTATGGTACCCAGGTCCGGAAGAGAGTCTCCTGTCCTCCACACCCGGGTGCCATCCGCACATAGAAACGCATATTATCCATGTGTGCAAATGTGCGGACACAGATGATATGCGTTTCAATGCAAGTCAATGGCGGCAATTACGCTGCGTGTCCGCAAAATTAATGGACATGCTGCGGATGATCATTCCGGAAAAACACGCAGCATGTGCACAGCACGGATTATCATTGGGGAACATGGCAGGCCTTCTACCATGCATTTAAGCGTTTCTGCAGCGTTTTTGCCGGTGCTTAAACGCATCGTGGGCACACAGCCTAACAGCGTGTCCCTCCCCTGTGTTCATGGACTGTAATGTTATCAGGCCTAGGTCAACATCTCTTGTTGCATCTAGAGGGTGTGAACTGACGCGCCCCCTGGGCCATATTCTTAGGGAGAATACCCGGAGCCGGATCAGATGGGGGGTTGTAGTCTCCGAGCGGCTGTGACCCGGTCCGTGCCCAGGGCGTCAAGCTCAGTGTGTGTGGCAGTCCTACAGATGTTATAAAGTTCTTTATGTCGACTACGCCACCCGTTGTATTGCGGTCACTACGGCCGCCGCTGCAGCAGGGTCCGCTGAGGCTGATGGTGTTGGTGCAGCTTTGATAGTATAACCCCCAACGGGAGGGGAATAGCCTCAGGGGGTCAGGTGCAGAGGATGGGGGTTGTGGTGGTGCAGTGTAGATGATAATCAGAGACAGAGTCGGGTTGTGCAGTTCAGGGTGTTTACTTACTGCAGATGTTCCGGTCACTCCGGCCTCATGTGACCACCCGAGCCGTGCTGCGTCCACCAGGTCCTGGATTCGGCCAACCCCCAAGCAAGTCCGGAGCGTGGCCCTGAGCCCTCCTTTCTGTCCTGTCCTCTGGCCGTCCCCACCAGGGATCCACCTAGGTCCAGCTCCCTCGGGCCTTCTGTTGGGAGACCCTTGGCCCTGGGTTCCCTGACCCTACTCGTGGTCTGCCTTCGGGGTGGATGTGGTGGGTGGCCGTGGCAGATGCTGCCCACGGCCTCCGGTCTCTGGCTGAGGTGTGCTGTAGCCCCCACCAGTTTGGGATCCGGTACCCTGTTGCCAACTCTTCACCCGATGTTTGGATTTGGGATCTCAGAGTCCTTTCTTTTTCCCCCTCTGGGTCTTTCTTTCTTTTCTCCTCTCTCTCTCTGCAGGCTCATCTGGACCTCTCCTTCTGACTCTCTGACTCTGACAGACTGACCCTGATCTAAGATGGTTCCCACCTTATATAACCCTCTATGTGTGAGCTCAGGTGACCAGCACCCAATGAGCTCCTATCTCTACCCAGACTGCTCCCCCTATCTGCCCCTACACTACAGGGATGTTCCACCCCCCTCCCACTCCAGCCAGGGACAGACACGGTCGTACCTGCACATTTCTAAGTGGGAGTACCGTCGGCCTGCCCCTCGGAAATGGGATGTGTGTAGTGCATGCAGCGCTCCGAGCTCAGTTCCACACTCCATCCTTACCCGGGAGTGGAATATCACACCTCTGGCTGAGGTGCAATACTCCTGTAGCAGCCGAATCCTCAGGGTGCTACATTCCCCCCTGGTAAACCACAGCACGTCCTCGGGCTGTAAGACAAAACACCACAAACATACAATTTTTTTCTTTGCATAAACATAATAAAAACATATAAAACATTATCATATAACAATATATATATATCAATAAAACTTCTTCAGATAGATAACATTCTCGTCGTCTTCTAGCTCCTCCGGTCACTGTGCAACTGATGACCGGGCAAAGTGCGACAGTCCTTTCTTGAAAGTGGTTTTCCGGTAAAACCAGTAGGGGGCGCTCTAGGAAGCGCAACTATATACAAAGGGATAGTGGCCGCTCCCAGTCCTCGGCCAGATGTTAGGGATTAGGGATGGCTGTTCACAGTCCTCAGCCTGGTAATGGATAGGGGACACACGGGTTAACAGTTCAATTCGCTGGTCCCAACGGGGACTATAATAGCAGCAACAGTTTTTGGTACCCCGACGGGTAACTATATACAGCTTCTTCACTACCGTACTCAACGACGGCGTCCTCCTGCTCTTTCTTTGTAGTTGGCTTTAGCTTCAGACCCGTCCGGGTCCTCTTGCTCTTCCTCCTCACACCGCAGCTCCTCCTCCGTCAGGCGATGCACATGGAGGGCGTAGGGTCCTTTGGCACACTTGTGCCGGGTGAAGGTGACCTCGTCCCCTAGATAAAGGTCACGGCCTCTGTGTCCCTCCGGTAGGTGGGACTCAACGTCTCTTCTTGTCACGAAGATGTCGCCTGGGGTGCGGTGATCCCTGATGAAACCCCACCCATGCTGCAGATTGAACTTGATCACAGTCCCGGTGGTGCGGGGACTATGCGCTGCACGGGGGTCTCTCCTGGTCCGGCTCTTCTGCTCCGCGCTCCTTATTTGGGCTTGTTGTTCCCGGACCCGCCTCTCTCTCCGCTCCCTCTCGAAGACTTCGAGCTGCTGCCGGCAGCACTCTGCACGCTCCGCTGCAGCTGCCCGGGTCTCCTGAGTGAACCCCATGAGATCTTCTCCGGTGGGGTCCCACTCAAACTGTGCCTCCTCCAGCGGGGGCGAGGTCCTTTTCACGGGTTTCGGAGCCGGGATCAGGGGCTCACACATGGGCCCTGCCCTCTTTTACTTACTGCAGATGTTCCGGTCACTCCGGCCTCAAGTGACCACCCGAGCCGTGCTGCGTCCACCAGGTCCTGGATTCGGCCAACCCCCAAGCAAGTCCGGAGCGTGGCCCTGAGCCCTCCTTTCTGTCCTGTCCTCTGGCCGTCCCCACCAGGGATCCACCTAGGTCCAGCTCCCTCGGGCCTTCTGTTGGGAGACCCTTGGCCCTGGGTTCCCTGACCCTACTCGTGGTCTGCCTTCGGGGTGGATGTGGTGGGTGGCCGTGGCAGATGCTGCCCACGGCCTCCGGTCTCTGGCTGAGGTGTGCTGTAGCCCCCACCAGTTTGGGATCCGGTACCCTGTTGCCAACTCTTCACCCGATGTTTGGATTTGGGATCTCAGAGTCCTTTCTTTTTCCCCCTCTGGGTCTTTCTTTCTTTTCTCCTCTCTCTCTCTGCAGGCTCATCTGGACCTCTCCTTCTGACTCTCTGACTCTGACAGACTGACCCTGATCTAAGATGGTTCCCACCTTATATAACCCTCTATGTGTGAGCTCAGGTGACCAGCACCCAATGAGCTCCTATCTCTACCCAGACTGCTCCCCCTATCTGCCCCTACACTACAGGGATGTTCCACCCCCCTCCCACTCCAGCCAGGGACAGACACGGTCGTACCTGCACATTTCTAAGTGGGAGTACCGTCGGCCTGCCCCTCGGAAATGGGATGTGTGTAGTGCATGCAGCGCTCCGAGCTCAGTTCCACACTCCATCCTTACCCGGGAGTGGAATATCACACCTCTGGCTGAGGTGCAATACTCCTGTAGCAGCCGAATCCTCAGGGTGCTACAGAACCCTTCCCCCATCCAGGGGCTGATCCCAGTAGACAGAACAATAGACTCATGTTTGGCCCAGTCAGTTGTGTGGGGCCTCCCGATGCTGGAGGGTCTCAGGCTGCGGCCAGATCCTCCTGGCGTGTGTGGATTGATAGAAGCCGCCACGTGGGACTGTGTTGTGTCCCTCATCTGCTGGATCCATTGAACTTATCCAAGGACTATTTCTATATTTTCCCTGGCCGGAGGCGCCCCTGGACTTGTTTCTGCTGTTATATAGCAAAAAGGAACCAAATACAGAGTATATGGCAAAGAATCAAAAAACTTTATTGTAAACAATATACAGAAAAGACATACATGATTAAAAAGGACGACACACAGACAACCAAACTGGGTGACACATATACAACATAATAATAGATGTTAAATATCTATTGGGATAAAGTACAAGAAGTGCTAGTATTCAAGTCATTTATGCACTGGTACAAAATTATGGCATATTTCATCACTATGGATATGTACCACGTGCCATATGGCCTATAGTGCCCTATGAAAAAAAGCTAAAGAAATATATTGCACTCTTACCCATATTAGATCAGTACCCAGAATAAACAAGGACCTCAATGCGTGTTTCGCGTGGTATATCCTATGGATTCCTCGGGGGGGATTGTTTAATAGGACATTCCATGTCTTTTTAAATATACTTTTGGTCCGTTCCAGTCACGTGACCGCAGGCCCTAATCATCTCCTGGACCATCAGCGCATGCACGCTGAACCGCCCGAGCCAGATACGTCACGCACGGCCATCAAGGTGAACCACGCATGACAGGGAACCAGGACTCGTTGCCATGGCCACCCTCACACCGGCCACGCAGCCCCCCTGGATGCCCCTCTACCCAGCCCATGCCCCCCTCACACCAGCCACGCAGCACCCCTGGATGCCCCTCTACCTAGCCCATGCCCCCCTCACACCAGCCACGCTGCCCCCTGGAGGCCTCTACAACATTTATTCACATGGTCAGCTCTCCCCACCTCAGTCCACTCCGGATCAGCATCAGTCCTCACAGCAGAACGCTGAACACGAGCTCCTCAGCAGAGCCATAGCCAGGGCACAGGTTGTTACACAGCTCAGTACAGGAACCTCAGCCGAGTCCTGGAACTCCTTTTATTAGAAAAGTATAAAACAAACCATAAAACACACTGCACAAAGAACAAATTGCAAAACACAAACAAGTCCAAATTATAATGTCCAGTATGAATTAAAAGGCAAAAATGTCCTGCAATGTTCATGGAACATAAAACGTCATTTCCAAAAGTCCCCCCCAGCAAGGGAAGACCTTAACCCTTTTTTTCCAAAAATATCCCCTTCCAACATTCACTCCACATTCATACCTAAACCCCCAAAACAAAACAACAAACTGGCCCAGTTTTTTTTTTTTTGTTCCCACTCCCAACACCCAAGGTCCCACGATAGTCTGTGGCCTCATCACACCAGGGTCCCACTAAAGTTTGTGGCCCACAAAGATACCAGGTCCTTTTGCCTTTTTTCCCATCCATTTTAGGGTGTCCAAACCACCAACCCATCCACCAAAACCCCTCCCCCCCTCCCCCCTGAAACCCCCCACCCAACCTACACTAAACCCCCCCCAAACACACATCATAATGCACAGACATATAAAAAATAATATACGCAACTTTATAACACTACAATAAACCTAAAAAACTTAATCACATTACCATATACAACAACCATGAACCAAAATCAGACCCAAGTTCGGTGCTTGCAAGCCCTATATACGGGTTCCAATACCATAAAACAAAAAACTACACGTGAGGGTAACAGCCCACCACCGGGAACTGGAGACTACAGAGGCTCTCACCCTAATCTATCACACAGAATCCTATCCCTCTCTAATAAAGAAAAAGAAAAATCTGTCCCTACCACCCTACCAATCTTTCCCTACCTGTCCCTACCTGTCCCTCACTACCAACCTAATACTAACTACCTGTCCCTAAAGACTGTCCCTACGTGTCCCTCCCTGACCCTACACATCTATCTGACCCTACAAATAAATATAAAATATAGAAAGGGACTAAACTAACCCTATCACAGACACACATTCCCTAACTCTCCCTAGGGCACATTAAATGAGAACCCCCTCCATAGAAGGGAAGCCCTCCCTGCACCCAGCCTCTCATACTCCAGCGAGCGCACTTTTGCCAGGTCACCCAGGATGTTCCTAATCACCTCTTCCCATGGGAGGACTTTCTGCTGGGTGGACACTAAACACCGTGCGTTCCACGTGTAAAACCTAGTCACTAAGCTAAGTAAGAAAACAGTGCCCCGATCTCGGCCACCAAGGGATCTGAATGCCCCATAGGCCCACTCCGCATAGGAAAGGCCTGCCAGCCTGGGCCAGCCAATGGAAGCACCCACCCTCTTGTAGACCTCTGTATTAAAAGGACACCGAAGCAGGAAGTGCTCCATGCTTTCAAGCATGCCGCCACACTCCTCGCGGGGACAATCCCGGTCATCAGAGTTCCTGTACTTCAGGTTGTCCCTCACATACAGTCTCCCATGGAAGCAGCGCCAAGCCAAGTCCCAAAACTTCAAGGGGATCCGCTTAGAGTTTAATAACCAGAGCCCCACCTCCAGATCCCGGCTTGGGCAATCCTTGAGGGCCAGGGGCTTCTGGAAGTGGGTCAACAGAACCCTATTGTCAAGTAACCTCTTTGACAAGGTCCTGATCTCCCACACTCCCAGACCCCACCGGCGGATCACCTTCACAACCAGGGTAGCATAAGCCGGAAGATGCCCATGAGGCGTGCGAAGGTCCTTCACCCGCCCTCCTGTCTCCCATTGCTGGAAGAAAGGCCGAAACCACCCCCTACAGGAGAATACCCACGGAGGAGCCCTCTCTAACCAGAGGTTGGCGATGTTTGCCTTAAGAAAGGTGTTTACTAGAAACACCACTGGGTTGACCATACCCAACCTTCCTAGTCTCCTCGTGCGGTACGTGACCTCCCTCTTTATTAGGTTCAGCCTATTCCCCCATAATAGTTGGAAGAACAGGCTGTAGACCCGTGTCCAAAGAGGTTCTGGCAAGATGCAGACGCTGCCCAGGTATATTAATAAAGGGAGCAAATAACCCTTGGCCAGGTTAACCCTTTCCCTCAGGGTCAAAGACCAACCCTTCCACTGATCCACCTTCTGGGCGGCAATCTTAAGTCTGCCCTCCCAGTTTTGCTGGGGATAGTCCCCCGGGCCGAAACTGATGCCTAAAATTTTTGCTGTGGCCTGAGGCCCTGGAAGGGTGTCCGGGAGATCAAAACTAGGAGCTCCCCCTCCCAGCCAGAGACTCTCACACTTATCCCGGTTGATCATGGACCCAGATGCCACAGAGTAGCGCTCAACCTCAGACATGACCCAGTCTGCCTCCTCTCTCGAGGATACAAAAAGGGAAACGTCGTCGGCGTACGCCACTACCCTCAAGGTGGTCTCTGGCTCCGCCCGGTCCATCCCGACTCCCACCAACGGTCCGCGTTCCACTCTCCTTAAAAAGGGGTCGATCGCGAACACGTATAACAGTGGGCTCAGAGGACAGCCCTGAAGGACACCAGACTTCACCTCAAAAGGGGGTCCGAACCAACCGTTCACAAGCGGAAAAGTCTCTGCCCCATTGTATAATACTCTCAACCAATCAACAAACCTCCCGGGCAGACCGTACCTCAAAAGGACGGACCAGAGGTACTCATGGTTAACCCGGTCAAAGGCCTTCGCCTGGTCTAAGGACAGCAAGTACCCCTTCCAGTGACCTGCCCTGCTCTGCTCCACTGCCTCCCGGACACCGAGCACAGCACTAAAAGTACTGCGGCCTCGAACAGAGCAGTGCTGGGCCCCTGAAAGGAGCCGGGGTGCAAACTTCACCAACTGATTGAAAAGCACCTTTGCCAGAACCTTTCGGTCCGTATTGAGAAGTGCTATGGGACGCCAATTCTCAATACGGGACGAGTCTTTACCCGTTGACAGAATAATCAGGGCGGACTTCCTCATTGAACCGGGCAGAAAGTCCGAGGAGTCCCTAAAAGTCCTGTAAAACTCGGATGTTAAGCCATCCGGACCGGGCGATTTTTTGGGCCGGAGCCCATCAATGGCCCGTCTCACTTCCTCTTCCCTGATTGCTTCTGCCAAAACATGAAGAGAGGGGGTCATCCCCTGGCTCAGGGATGGTTTCAGCCAGGAAAGCCGACATCTCATCCCGATCTGGATCCCTCCTTCCCAAGAGGTGCGAGTAGAAGGATCTGACCCCCTCCAGGATCCCTGATTTGGATCTGTTCAGGGAACCCGTACTGTCGATCAGTCCTGTTACCATCTTGCAACTCACTGACATCCTGCAGTTCCTGTAGGGGTCGGGCGAGCGGTACTTCCCGAAATCCCTCTCAAAAACTAAGGATGTGTGCCTATCATACTGGCACCCCTTCAGCAAGGCCTTCACCCTGGAGATTTCCTCACGGTCCCCTCCAGTCGAGACGAGCTGCTCGAGTTTCCTCCCCAGCTCCCGATACAGGCGGTACCTGTTCGAGCTGAGGCTCGAGAGCTGACGGAAGAACCCCGCAACCCTTCTTTTGAAGATCTCCCACCACTCAGACTTACTGCTACAGAGACCCAAGAGAGGTACCTGGCTCTGAAGAAATTCCTCAAAGGATTGTCTTACATCCGCTTCTTCCAACAGGGACGAATTCAGCTTCCATAGGCCTCTCCCTATCCGGGGAGTCTCTGTAACATTCAAGGAAAAGAAAATAAAACAGTGATCGGAGAATTCCACAACAGCGGACACTGCAGAAGAGACGGCTTCCTCCTTTAAAAAAAACCTATCTATCCTAGACCTACAACTACCCCTATGAAAGGTGAAACCTCCGTGACCTGGGGTGTGCCGGATGTGGACATCCAGCAGGCGAGCTTCGCTTGCTATACTATTAAGAGTATTACTATCAAAATCCAGCCTTCGGTCTCCGGGGCCTCCCCTATCACGGGATCTAGTTATAGTATTAAAGTCCCCACCGAAGACCACCTGCCGGCTGGTAAAAAGATAGGGCTTGATCTTCAGGAAGAGACATTTACGGTCCCACCTTGACTGTGGACCATAGATGTTAATGAGCCGGAGCTCCTGTCCCCCCATGAAGACGTCAAGGACCAAGCACCTCCCCATTTCTACCTCGATCACCCGTCTGCATTCCACCGAAGCGGCCTTAAAAAGGACCGCTACCCCGCTATACAGCTCGGCCGCAAGAGACCAGTATGAGGGCCCGCACCTCCACTCCCTCCTTGCTTTGTAAATGGCCCCCATGTCCGTTAGTCTGGTCTCCTGCAAAAATAAAATGTCAGCCTCAACTCGGTTGAAAAAATCAAAGGCCATAAATCTGGCCGTATCTGACTTTATACTGGCGACATTAATCGACGCCAGAGTCAACGGGGTAGGTTCCGCCATCATGGGTGATTGAGTTAGACGGCCTTCTTTTTGACCGTACCCCCCGATTTTTTCCGCTCACCTTCAGAGGAGGAGCCAGACTCTCCCCTCCTCTTCAGTGACACCGAGGTGTCCATGGTACCCGCCACCTCCTTCCCAGTACTGGGTTCCTCACCCCTGGACCCCAGGGAAGTCCCCCCCCCCAGAGGAAAGTGAGCCCCCGGAGGATGGACCCCGCCGCTCCCTGAAGGCACCTCAGATGTTACCGCCGGTCCCCCGCCCCTGACCTCCGACACAGCAGAGTCATTGAGGGCATGGAACCGGTTGGAGAGGGGGATCAGAGGGGAGCCGGTGAGCCCTTCCGTAGGCACCTTAGCGGCCAGGGGGGGGGCTTTAGATGTTTTTGCCCCTTTTTTGTTCCTCCTCCTCCGACTCTTAATGGTCTTACCGTCACCTGATTTTTTAGGCTGCTCCACCACCTCCTCGTCCAGACTTTCATACTGGGAGGAATCTTCAGAAGCAGCCACCTCCTCCCTCTCCATCCTCCTGATCTCCTCGTTCACCGCCTCCTCCCCCAGGGCCTCAGGGGCTCCGGCTGCCGCTTCTGGGCTGGGGACAGACATCACCCCAGTCGCCTGAGGCTTATCCTGCCCCCTACCCCTACGGTGCCTCACCTGTTGCCACTGGTGGGCAGATGAACTGGCCTCGCCTTCCCTCACTGGCCCCTCAGCTCCTCTCCCGCCCCCACCTCCAGCTCCAGCAGAGGATGCACCGCTGGGGACCCCCCCACGGCTCTCCCCCGCCTGACCAGAGATGGTGTTAGAAACGGAGCGGGGGCAGCGGCTATACGGGTGACCTAGGTCACCACACAGATGACACCTAATGTCACCACAGGCCGCGGCAAGATGACCTACCCCACCACACAAGGCACATTTCTGCACCTTGCAGCCTGCGCTGAAGTGACGGGGATCACCGCACCTGTGGCAGACCTTCGGTTGCCCCTGGTAGAAGATCAGGATCCTGTCTCTCCCCAGAAATGCTGAGGAAGGGATGTGGGTGACAGTACCGCCTGAGACCTTCAACCTCATCATGAAGGTCCAGCCCCCTGACCAAATGCCAAACTCGTCCCTGTTCTTTTTTGGGACGTCCGTGACCTCCCCATAGCGAGAAAGCTACGTCAAGATATCGACCCCAGAGAGTGACTCGTTATTGGTTAGAACGGTCACCCTCTTTACGCCATTTTGGCGGGACACCGCCTGCACGGCAAAGTCTCGCCAGCCGGGCTCCCCCTTCACGAGTTCAAAATTCGACCAGAAAAGCTCTAGGCCCTCCGGTCGAACAAAACTGATGTCGAAGACAGGGGTACCAAAAGGATGGATCAGGGCAAAGATGTCAGTCGCCCTGAAGTCCATCTTCAGGAGGAGCTCCACGACCCTCGCTCTTGGCGGGCACGCTTCACTGCCCCTCCACCGAAGACGGACTACATTCCTCCTGGCCACCCCCTGCCCGGCTGTCGGGAGGGACCACACTGTCTCCCCCTCCCTTTTATCTTGGAAGGCGGCCAGGCCGTGTCTATCCAGCCAAAAGGCCAGGTCCACCTCTCTTCCCTCTACCTGGATCGTCCATTCTCCCTTCTTGAGGGCCTCCAGGAAACGGCGTCGCAAGTCACCATCCCTGAGGTCCAGAGGTGAGGAAGCCCCCCGAGAAGACCCCGAGGCCCCGGCTACTACCCCCGCAAAACTCCGAGGACCAGCAGCCGGGGGGGCAGATGGACCAGCCCTGTCCCCACTCCCCCCACTACCAACAGACATACCATTCTTACCCCCGGCCACAGACACGCCAACATTCGTATCCCCAACCACAGCCACATTCATACCCACGCCATCCCCATCCATGTCAACAGTCACCCCACTTGGGCCACTCTCACTCACATGCACACTGGGGTCACAGTTTTTCATTTTTTGCAAGCATTTTTTGCCAGCAGTTTTTCCACTGCTGCCACCTGCTGGCAGCACCTTCCCTGCCGGGGGGATTTGGGAGCCAGGTGCTGAGACTTTTGCCGGTGCCCTTGCCCCAGATAAGCCCACGAGCACAGGGGACACCGACAGGCAGGCACCACCTCTGCTGTCTGTTACAGCTGTGGCACCACTGCTCCCAGCAGCTGCCAACGCTAAGCCCCGCCCCTTTCCGGGCGGAGCCACGCCCACTTGGGCGGGTTTTGCCTGCGAGGCCACGCCCCCGCACCAGGCAGCACGGTGGGGGCCCCGGAGGCCACTCCCACCGGTGCCGTGGGTGACAGGGAGGCCACGCCCCCCGCACCAGGCAGCACAGTGGGGGCCCCAGAGGCCACTCCCACCGGTGCCGTGGATGACAGGGAAGCCACGCCCCCCACACCAGGCAGCACGGTGGGGGCCCCAGAGGCCACTGCCACCGGTGCCTTTGGTGACAGGGAGGCCACGCCCCCCGCACCAGGCAGCACGGTGGGAGCCCCAGAGGCCACTCCCACTGGCGCCGTGGATGGCTGGGAGGCTACGCCCCCCAAAGCCGGCCGCGCCGGGACCCCCGAAGTCGACCGAGAACCGGGTCTACTCACAGGGGCCCCTGGACCAGCGGCACCAGCTCTCAGGGGCATAGCACCCCCTACCGTCACACCCTTTGCCACAAAAAGCCTGGCCACCCCAGCTCCGGCGGCCGGCCCCAGGCTAGGCCACTCCCCCTCGGCACCCAGCGGCGGTGGAGCCCCCCGCGCTGACCCATTACCGGGCCCCTGCGCAGGGGGCCCTGACCTCACCACGGATTTTGCCAGGGGAGCAAGCCCCACCTTACGCTTATGAGCCGGCTCTGCCGGAGCCGCAGGCCCCGCGCCCTTTACCTTACCAGGTTTCTGGGTCCCTAAAAGTGATCCAGATTTTTTAGTGGATCCGTGTGTGAGGGACCCAGACACCCCAGCACACGCCGCCGGAGACGCGGCCCCGGCTGTCGGTGCGCCGCCGACAGCGCAGGAGGCAGCGGCAGATGTACACGCCGCCTCCTGCACGCCAGCAGGAGCACCAGGTGCCAGGCCAGACCCCCTTTTTACAGGGGCTCCAGCACGAGCACCACCACCAATGACACCCACCGTCGGGCCGCCCTCCGCGCCATGCTCCTTATCAAACACCTCGGACCCACTGCCTCCATTACCACAAACAGAGGCAGCGCTCTGCGTGCCATGGCCTATGTTCTCCCCGCTCCCTCGCTGTGGACCCACAACAGAGTCCAAGCCGGGGTGGGTGGCGGGTGCCGCACAACGGGACAAGGGGGCCCCAGAGAGGGGGACATACACAAATTTATGTGCAATAGATGTTTTCTTTTTTTTTTTGCTTTTCTCTTCGTCCCCCTCCCGGGTGCCTCATCCTCGCAGATCTCATCCCCGAACGTAAGCTGACCAAAACGTACCGGGGACTCGATCTGCTGGATCTGCTGCATGATAAGGCAGCCCCCCTCACTGCTGCTACTCCCATCCTCCTCATCCTCCCCCTCGCTCCCGCTGCCCTCTGAAGGGCTAGAATCAGACGGGAGAGCCATCTGCTCAGGGGCTATCCCGCTATGTGATGCCTGGAGATCACTTACCAGGCCACCAGGCGGTGGGTAGGGTGCGACCTCCTCCACGCATTCCTCTTCCTCCTCCTCCACCACCTGGCCGGGGCCCTGCGACCCCTCCAGAGCCACACCGGTCATGGCTCTGAACTGGTCATCATTCCGCAGCTTCTCCATGAAGGGTCCACTGCCTGCCAATATGGTGCTCCTGCGGTCCTGCAGCTCTTGGATGGCTTGCTTGATTTTCCGGACCGCGGCGGATAGCTCAGGCTTCTTGGTGCCAGAGGCCCTCTCGGACCTCTCCTGAGCTACCCTCAACTCCCCCCAGAGGGAACTTAGCTTTTTTGCGGTGTCCTCATACTCACAGAGGTGCGCATGGACACGGGAGGCATAGGTGACGGTTGCCTCCCTCGCCACCTTGGTACCCCAATCAGGGGGCACCGCTGCAGCACCTCTGCTGGCACTCGACCTACCTCCAGAGGGAGGAGCTGCCGCGGTCGTAGCCTCGGGGGTCCTCCGGGTCTTCATGCTGGAACCCCTGCTGCCTCGGCCTGATGTTGCAGCCATAGCCTGATTGGTGTTCCTCCCACCCCCCGCCGGCTTAGACCGGGAGGTGGGAGCCGGGGGCCCAGCCCCGGAGGCCAGTCCCACTCTGAGCCTTCTTTCCTGGGAAGGGGGCAGACAAAAAGTCCCAGATGGAAAAACAAACCTCCCTTCCCAGGAGCTCTCTCCGCACATAGCTCAGTACAGGAACCTCAGCCGAGTCCTGGAGTCCTCTCCACAGTACAACTCAGGAGTAACTACAGGAGCAACTACAGGAGCTCCTCATCATCAGTCCTCCCGTCCAGCACAACGTACACACTGCTGCGGCTGCATGGCTAATATCCACTGGACTGAGAAGGCCCCGCCCCCTCCGGTGACATCATGATTCCATGAAATCACTCCTCCCCCTCAAGAAATCTACTCCAATCTAGACGCTCCCCTGTTGCTGAGGCGTGGTGACGCTGTAGCTGGGTGATTGCAGTCAGAGTAGTGGTGTTTGGCGTCTGTACTACAGGTAAGAAGATGGGACTGTACCAAGGTGATTACTACATTCAGGACAATAAGTAGCTAGATGTAGGTGTGCAGAATCCCACTCCCAATATTGTCAGGGTCTCTCACCCCCTCGTGTTGCCGGCTGTCAGGCTCCCGCACCCCCTCGTGTCATCGGCTGTCAGGCTCCCGCACCCCCTCGTGTCGTCGGCTGTCAGGCTCCCGCACCCCCTCGTGTCGTCGGCTGTCAGGCTCCCGCACCCCCTCGTGTCGTCGGCTGTCAGGGTCCCACACCCCCTCGTGTCGTGGGCTGTCAGGCTCCCGCACCCCCTCGTGTCATGGGCTGTCAGGCTCCCGCACCCCCTCGTGTCATGGGCTGTCGGGCTCCCGCACCCCCTCGTGTCGTCGGCTGTTAGGGTCCCACACCCCCTCGTGTCGTGGGCTGTCGGGCTCCCGCACCCCCTCGTGCAATGGGCTGTCAGGGTCCCGCACCCCTTCGTGTCGTGGGCTGTCAGGCTTCCGCACCCCGTCGTGTCGTGGGCTGTCGGGCTCCCGCACCCCCTCGTGCCATGGGCTGTCAGGCTCCCGCACCCCCTCGTGTCGTGGGCTGTCAGGCTCCCGCACTCTCCCCTTGTCGTTGTCTGTGGAGAAGATTAATACATATTTTAATTTTTCAGATTTTCTCTTATAAAACAAGATCCCTGAGCTTCTGCCTTTGACCGAAAAAATGGCGTCTGACAAGTCGCTGCTGTCTGCAGAAATGAACACAAGCATGGAGGAAGCGCTGTATGAACAGATGCTGATGAAGGTACGAAAGATGAATTGGAGAGGCCAGCAATCACCGGGTGAATGTCTCCTCCGTCAGCCGCCGGGGGCGCTGCAGTCTCCAACATTTACCTAATGTGTATTGTTGGCTTTAGACCCCTCATAGTTGTACTATTTTGGGGCAGGAAAAATCAGTTTGCAGAACCATCCTGTTCATGTTACTCACTGATTCTCACTTGTTGCCTCATTTCAGGCCAAACAGGAGATACAGAGCAGAATACCGAACTTACCAGAAAGCAGACAGATCAGACCCCAGCCGGGTGAGATGGGCGTCCTCTGATTATTATCCAGATTACTTTGTGCATATTATGTGACAGATACCACAGTGGGGCAGTGGGGTCTTATTGACTACAACGGTCACATGATGCAACCAATGTGGGGGTCACATTGTTTTTTCTTTTGCAGTTGATTACATGTAAATGCTGCTTGGCTTTTGCCGATTTTATTGTGTTTTTGTTCACTTTTTGTTTTTATTTTTGTGTTAGGTTTCTGCATTAAAACTCGCACATCCAAAAATACCGAAATCTTTATTAACATCTGCAAGTCGAACCAGATCCCAGCGCCCCCGGACCTGATGGAGCAGGAGTTAGTCAGCATCCTGGAATCTGATGATCCCTCCGGCTATCGAGTCCCCATGAGCCTTGGAGAGCCCCACGTTGAAGTTGATAATAGTACGTTTTTTTGTTTTTTTTTATTTAATACAGCGCGTCTCTTTTTAAAGGGGTAGTCCAGAGATATCCTTAAAGGGGTTAAAATAGCAAGTATTACAACTTACTAATCCTCAATGGTCAAAGGTGCCATCTCCACAGGTTCTGGTAGGTCCACTTCAGTTTGACATCTTGTTGTTGACTTTTGAACTTTTTTGGTTTAGATTTGGGACTTAAAGGGATTGTCCACTACTTGGAGTCCCCTTTAAGAACTTATACCACTTATTCATAGCAGCCCTACTAAGGTCAGTGGGTGAGTCGGCACCGCAAAGTATCTAAGTCCTGGTGCACTTTGTCCTACAGGTGGAGGCGGCTGCACGGCATACGACATAGTGATTAATGGCACCTTCTTTGAGAAAATTAAGGTAACTGCAATTGCTTATTCTGACATACGAGCTGTCTGCTCTCCTTTGTGTCAGCTCCTTACTTTGTATTTTTTTTTATTAGAATAATGAGCTTTTCAGGGAATTTTTTATCACCGTGGCCATGGATGGACAAGAGAACAAGTACGAAATGGAGCTGTCAAGAGGTAACGACCACATCACTGATATTTTCCTTGATTTTTCCATCGACCACACAAGGACTTGTTCCTTCATGGAGCAAGTTTACCATATAATATATTGAAAATGTTTATGTACCAACCTGTTGTATGGCACCGTATCAAATGCCTTTGAAAAGTCCAGATAGACAACACCAACTAAGTTTCCCTGGTCCAACCTAGAACTTACCTCCCATAGAATCTTTTCAGATTAGTTTGCAGGACAGATCCCTCATAATCATATGTATAGGTTATTCTTATTGAGGTGCTCCAGGTTAGTATCTCTTAGAAAACCCACAAAGATGTTGCCCACAGTACAAGTTAAACTTACCGGCCTATAAATTCCAGGCTCACATGTTATCCCCTTCTTGAATATTGGTACCACATTTGCTATGTGGGTGTAACGCTGGTGGATATAGACCCACTGCCCCACAGGAGGGTTGTGACTAGGTGTCTACTGGGTCTCCACTAGAACCTCTGGTGGTGAGGATAGACTGGGCTGCCGGTAGACACCAGGTACCACTTCAGGGCAGTCCCCGGGACTGCAGCAGCATTCCGGAGGTACCAGGGTACCAAATACAGGAGAGCTAAGATAAAGACTAGGTCAGACAGTCTGAGATCGGGGCAGGCAGCACAGGTTCAGGATAGAGAAAAATGGCAAGGGGGACAGGGGTTTTTGATACCAGAAAACTCTTTTAACGCTTGCAACCTCTGTTTCTTGACTGCAACTCAAACAGTCGAATCAGTCAGTAAGAATTTAGGGCACTTCCATTGTGATATTTTGCATCAGCATTTGTTAGCAGACGCCAGGAATGGATCCAAAACAGAAGAGGTGAAAGTGTTTCAGTTACTATTTTTCACTGTGTTTGTTCCCCTCTGGTTTTCAGCTTACAAATACTGATGTAAATTAGTGCCAAAAATACTCACTGTGTGAATGAGGCGAGGAAGCTGCTTGTAATACTGTAATAGAAGTCCTTATTCTGAGGATGAGTGCTGTAATTCTTGTCTTCTCTGCTCCATCAAACTCCCCAGAGCAGGGGCAACCCCTGGGGCAAAACTGCTGGCGGCAGATGTCCAGACGTATGACTCAGTGATGTTTGATGGACCCCAAATCCCAAACAAAATGAATCAGACACATACAAAATAAATACACAAAGCATTGCAATTAGGTGTCAAACGTTCTCAACTTTATTTAAATTTACATGACACCGAAAATGGCACAACCCTCGACTCACGAAGAGTCACCCTCCAGCGCTCAGGAGAGGAAAACCCCCTGTGGAGGAAACCTCTAGAGAACCATGGCTGGAGGGCTGCGCTTCCCTTGCGCTTAGAGAGTTAGTGCCGATATATGACGGAGTTTTAGAATTTGTACATATTTACAGAGAACGACATAACAAATATAGACTATAATTGTGATAAACTGGATGTGGGAGAGATCTGGCTGCGATATCTGTCACCACATTTATTGCTGGAACGAATTTAGTTGATCTGATTTCCCAGGTGGATCTACCACTTCTCCCTTACAGATCCAGCTCCGTCTCTCAAGAAGTTGGGTACTTGGTTAAAGGGGTTGCTCATTATGGATAACCCCTAATAGGATGAGTATCCCCTTCCCCTCCCAATTTATCACCCATTAAAGTCAAGGATCCATCCATGAACTCCCAAAGAAGAGCAGCTCTTTGTACATAGTAACTGAAGGGGATCCTGCTTTGGGGACCCCCCCTCTGTTACCTTCCCATGCCCCCGGGGTGTCTAAGAAGACAGCTCTTTGTACATAGTAACTGAAGGGGATCCTGCTTTGGGGACCCCCCCTCTGTTACCTTCCCATGCCCCCGGGGTGTCTAAGAAGACAACCCCTTTCCCTGCTAGAACCTCCAAATTACACCAACGTTGGCACATTACGTGGGGTGGTCAAGCTCAAGGTCCTCAGGCGCATCATCAGTAATGGCGCTGATCGTGGCAGCGCGGCATTCTTTTATGGAATCTTCTTTATGACACTTGTTTATGCCCTCACAATAGTTGTCATGGTTACTACAAAGGCTATTACTGATGCAGGATCCAAGTATTAACCCTTTCATCATTGGTAATTCACTTTCATTATGGAGGCAACTAACTGCACTTGTTACCAAGCAGAAGTCTTATCATTACGGATTCCCTTAGGCACCATAAGAAATACAGATTATAGAACATGCGTACAAGTGTTTCAGGAGTGTTTTGCACTTTTTAGATCCATAGATTGGGCTTATAACTAGCACTGTACAAAGCCAAAAATTAAGAGGAAATTACTTGTAAAATAATATTATAGGGAATTGCATTTCAAGCATTTTCCTAATGTGCATTCTACATACTTGCATAGTTGCATAGGTTGAAAAAGTTTGAACTTTAATGTCCTAGGTCTACCTCCAAAGTTATACATTTTCTATTACTAGATTATTTATAACCCACAATGTCATGTTTTGTTAAAAAAGTATCCAGCCCTTCTATAAATGCTGTTATACTATCTGCCATTACTATATCTTGTGGTTGGCATTCCACAGTCTGACTGCTCTATCTGTAAAGAATCCTTTCCTATTAAGTTGCCAGATTCGCCTCACCTCCGCTTGTTATGAATGTTCCTGGTGCTTTGTAAGGTCCTGGAAAGTGATAAGTCATGTGCCAGTACTATGCATTGACCACATATGTATTTATACATATAAATGTCTATTTATGAAGGAGATGATAATTACCCTTCATAGAGGTGTTATGATCATTCATAAATTGCTTTCATAGGTTTGATCTCCAGGATTAGGAGAGATTTGGGGTGTAAACTTAATAAACAATGAGTAAAACATCAAAGCAAACGAAAAAGGGTTTGTGACCCAAACTGGTAGGTGAGACCGGCTAGCCCCATATTATACGAGGTCACAACCAGGTTTCGCCTGAGGAGGGCAGCACTAATGAGTCCTCAGGAGCGCATAACCCTGAAATATGCAGCGATTCTACACTACCCATTATAAAAGGGTAATATGCTACTTACTACCATGTTTTAGCTAAGATACAAGGCATACTTGTAAGGAGAGATGAAAAAGGTGATGGGGAACAACATATAAATATACTGAGGAACGCTATACACTAGTGGCCAAAATTGAGTCAACACCCCCAAGATTTACGAATTTTTAGCATTTTGCCAATACAAATACAAATTTCATGAATGTTTTTGATTTCACAGTAAAGTTTTTAAGTAGAAATAAAATCTCATATAGAAACACAATATTAGCAGGAAATTTGTTCATTTGTCAACAAATTGGACACTATTGTCACTCAGATGACTGTGGGAGAAAAGCCATTTATTTGTCCTATTTTCATATCTAACACTAAATGTTATTACTCAGTTGGACAGCCCTTGGCCTTGATGACTGCCTGGCATCTACTTGGCATGCTATCTACCAGTTTGTGTAAATCAGATGGTGTGATGATATGAAGCCATGATTTGATGATGGCTGCAATGAGTTCCTGCTTGTGTGAAGCCCGCTGTTTTGACACCTCTCTTTTGAGGCGAGCCCAGAGATTCTCAATAGGATTGAGATCTGGGCTGTTTCCTGGCCAATTCAATAGCTGGATATTTTTGTCCTTGAACCAAGAGAGACATTTTTTAGCTGTATGGCATGGGGCTCCATCTTGCTGAAAAATAAACGGTGTCCCTTCACTAAATACATCATGTGCCGAAGGAATGAGTTTAGGCTGAAGGACTTCCTTGATGTCCTTTTCAGCATTAACTGTTCCTTCAATTACCTGCAGCCTACCACCTGCATCTCTGGACACGCAGCCCCCTACCATAACACTCAGAGGATGCTTCATGGTGGGTACTGTACCCTCTGACAACCAGTCCTCTCCAGGTCGTCGTCGAACGTAGCAGACACCGTCGCTGCCAAACATGGGTAGGCGTGTCTCATCGCTCCATATAACATTTCTCCATTGTTCAGTGGTCCATTTACAATGTTCTTTGGCCCACTGCAGACGTTTCTGACGCTGTGAGGCATTCAAAAATGGCTTTTACCTGGTATTCTGGCTCTTAACTCCGCTTTTACCAATCGTCGTCGAATCGTCCGATCGGACACTGTCAAGGGAAGAACATTTCTGCACAAAAAACGTGTCGCTCGGCAGGAAAATCCCCTTGATATTGCGTTTTTTGAGATTTTTTTTTTCCGTTCTTTAGAAACGCTGCAAAAATACTGAAACAATAAACATGAAACTGCTTCAAATCTGCAAGGATTCACTATTCCTGCTTTTCCTGGTACTATCAAACATAGCATTTTTGGGAACTTGGAGCTCTATATTACAAATATGTCCGTCCCTCCAGTTGAAAGAAATTAACATTTTCCTGGAGGGAAGTTTATATTTTACATTATGTCAGTTTTTGTCTATCGATGATAAAGTGCAGTTTGCAGCAATTTTTATTGTGACATATACCCAAATCATTCACGAAAATATTTCACATTCAACGCGCGTCGGACGGGCCTGCGTGCTCTCACATGCCAGGGCTGAGTTTCAGTTCCAGTCCGACCCTGTTAATCATCTATAGTTTCCCTTCAGAGTGGAAAATGCTGAAAAATCGGAAGTTCCTGGGATCCATTTTTGAACAGAATATCAGAACCAAATCAAAACCGATGATTCAGGGAATGGACACAATGTCCCAACTCTAAGGTACAAGTCTATGGCATACAGTTTGTAAAAGACGACAGAGTAGGCTGCTGTTGAGCATCGGCGGCTTCTCTGATGTTCCTCGCTCATCTATGCAGTACATGGTCGGCCATTCAATTGATTGGATGTCTTATAATACCACATTTCCCCTAGGGACACAAAGTATGAAGAGCTCCACTCCTCCTGGTGATAGGTTATACCCAACAGATGGGGCAGCGCCACTCCTCGTGGTGATGGGTTACACCCAACAGATGGGGGAGCGCCACTCCTTGTGGTGATAGGTTATGCCCAACAGATGGGGGAGCGCCACTCCTCATGGTGATGGGTTATACCCAACAGATGGGGGAGCGCCACTCCTCGTGCTGATGGGTTACACCCAACAGATGGGGGAGCGCCACTCCTCATGCTGATGGGTTACACGCAACAGATGGGGGAGCGCCACTCCTCGTGCTGATGGGTTACACCCAACAGATGGGGGAGCGCCACTCCTTGAGGTGATAGGTTATACCCAACAGATGGGGGAGCACCACTCCTCGTGGTGATGGGTTATACCCAACAGATGGGGGAAGTTACAGAATGGCTTGTTATGGTGCAAGAACATTGTGGACATTGTTTTTTTGTTTTTTTTTTAACTATTTTGCCTTTATGTTCTTTATTTTTTTCCTACAGACCCTCCCAGCTAATGTGGCACCCCAGGGGTCTGGTTTCCACAGTAATGTAATGTTATGTCTGAGAGCAGGTGGGAGGTCCTTTGGTCAGGGATCCTGTGCATGCCACACCTCCTGCCCAGTCTTGGGAGGGGAAGGACTTCCCCTATATAAACCCGGGGCTGAGGCAGGGTTAGAGAGTTCTGAGAGAAGAAGACAGGGAGCAGAGCTGCTCTATGGGCTCTGCTCCACAGGCAGGCCCTGGCTGGGGCCTGAGCCTGGAGAAAGAAGACAGAACAAGAGTAGAGAAGAGAAGCAGCATAGCAAGAAACATCAGGAGCTCTGTGGGGAGCAGTGTTACAACGAGTCAGGGGCTGGCAGCTGCAGAGCTCGCCCTGACTGAGAAGATTTCTTACCGGACCCGGAGTCCGAGGCTGTGGGGACTAACTCCTACCCAGCAGCAGAAACCGTCCGGCAGAGGATTTCAGGTCCTCTGGCCCAGAAGCCCGAAGGCACGGTCACACGCGTGGGACCAGCACCGCCATCGTGGAGCGGAAGCCATTAGAAGGCCCTGAGTCACCGGCCATACGGGTGAGCACCACACGGTACACTCAGGGACGTGGGCTACTTATACCCGCCTCTAGCAAGGTAGCCAGAAGAGTACAGTTAGTCTGGGAGGCCTACAACTCCGCCTGGCCAGGGGAGATCCCATCTGCTCAAGGACTGACCAGGCCCCAATCGCTAGCCAGTACTCCGGGAGGGTCTATCTTTGTCACCAGTAAAGACCCTGAACTACACAGTACCGTCTCCGAGTGGTTCCTGCTACCCCCATCATCCACGTCGGCTGCCCTGAGGCCATACCCCTCCCGTTGGGGGTTATACCATCCACGCTGCACAATCCTACCACCGGCCTCAGCGGTCTGCCCTGCAGCAGCAGCTCCCTGGCTGCACTCAACGGGTGGCGTAGTCATCTAACATCTACTGCTATAACATCGCCACTTAGTCTGACTCCCTGGGCACGGACCGGGTCACCGCCACGAGACTACAACCCTCAACAGATCCGGCTCCGGGTAAGCCCCCGTGTGCGAGACGCTACGCGACACAGCAGGCCCAGGGGCGCGTCAATTTTGGCGTAGTCGGCAGGATACGTGCCCGCAACCACCGGGTACTGCGTGCCTGAAAAAGAGACTTTTAAAACTTACCTGTGGTGAAGATTCCCGCCATCCGGCGCCATCTTCAGCCTTCTTCCCGCCATCGGTGAAGATTCCCGCCATCAAGCGCCATCTTCAGCCTTCTTCCCGCCATCCGTGGAGTTTTCCCGCCATTGGACGCCATCTTGAGGACGCCGCGCGGGAAGAAGAGGGGCGTGGACTCCGAAAGCGCGCGAGAACTGAAGCCCCGCCTCACGTCCGGACGTTGCGTAAGGTCCTGGAAGGAGCCCAGCAGACGCCGACGTCACAGGAGCGCGACGGAAGGTCCTCAACCCTGACGATCCACTGCGGAGCCGCGGCCTATGGAAGAGGATCATCGCAAGGTAGGCCA
The DNA here is from genome assembly GCF_046119375.1 of Phyllobates terribilis. NCBI lineage: Eukaryota > Metazoa > Chordata > Amphibia > Anura > Dendrobatidae > Phyllobates > Phyllobates terribilis. Next base: position 2,687,249 of record NW_027362974.1, on the reverse strand, counting down.
CGGTCCACTAGGGGGGAGGAAGATGTCGGATACGGAGGAGAGCTTCACTGCCTCAACCCCCGCCAGCGTCACCGCTGCTGCAGTTATGCCCTTCACCATGCCCTATATCCCGGGAGCAGCTTGGCTACCCCAGTACTCAGGGGAGTCACATACCCTGCATGACTTTAGAGAAAAGCTGGATAGCCTCTTCCAGGTGTACCCCCTCACAGAAGAGCAAAAAGTGAGCATCCTGGTGGCCCAACTAACCGGGGCAGCCAAAAGGGAAGTAAAATCCTGGCCACCTGGGAGGAGGACTGTGGCAGGAATACTAACCCGGCTGAGGGACACCTTTGATGCCCGCACCTCAGCCGAGATCAAGCTTAGATTCTACGGGTGCAAACAGCGGGCACATGAGAGTATAAGGGACTATGCCCTGAACCTACAAGAGGACCCGGACGGGTCTGAAGACTATCCTCAGGAGGAGACAAGGAGAGGACACCGCTGCTGAAGGGAAGTAGCATAAACTGAAACTGTAAATAGTTACTCGTTAGGGTACAAGAACTGCTGCTAACTAAAATATGGTCCCCGTTGGGACAAGTGTGAACTGTTTCCCGTGTGTCCCTATCCCTTACCAGGCTGAGGACTGTGAGCAGCCATTCCTTATTCCCACAGGCTGAGGACTGTGAGCAGCCATCCCTTATCCCCACTGGCCAAGGACTGAGAGCGGCCACCCTGTACATAGTTGGAGCGTAACCCGGGATGGACTAAAGACTGTTAAGGACTCGGGGCAGGACAAACCCCTACCTGGTTACGTCTCCCTGTTTTGGTGAAATGGACACCTTGCTTTTCTTCAGAGACTGCACCCGGTTGCGGACACGCCGTGACCATCTTTATGTGATTTTCTTGTTGTATTATTAATGTTTATATCTTGTTATGTTTTTCTAAAATTTGTTTAGTCCCGGAGTACTAAATTTTACTAGGGGGGAATGTGGCACCCCAGGGGTCTGGTTTCCACAGTAATGTAATGTTATGTCTGAGAGCAGGTGGGAGGTCCTTTGGTCAGGGATCCTGTGCATGCCACACCTCCTGCCCAGTCTTGGGAGGGGAAGGACTTCCCCTATATAAACCCGGGGCTGAGGCAGGGTTAGAGAGTTCTGAGAGAAGAAGACAGGGAGCAGAGCTGCTCTATGGGCTCTGCTCCACAGGCAGGCCCTGGCTGGGGCCTGAGCCTGGAGAAAGAAGACAGAACAAGAGTAGAGAAGAGAAGCAGCATAGCAAGAAACATCAGGAGCTCTGTGGGGAGCAGTGTTACAACGAGTCAGGGGCTGGCAGCTGCAGAGCTCGCCCTGACTGAGAAGATTTCTTACCGGACCCGGAGTCCGAGGCTGTGGGGACTAACTCCTACCCAGCAGCAGAAACCGTCCGGCAGAGGATTTCAGGTCCTCTGGCCCAGAAGCCCGAAGGCACGGTCACACGCGTGGGACCAGCACCGCCATCGTGGAGCGGAAGCCATTATAAGGCCCCGAGTCACCGGCCATACGGGTGAGCACCACACGGTACACTCAGGGACGTGGGCTACTTATACCCGCCTCTAGCAAGGTAGCCAGAAGAGTACAGTTAGTCTGGGAGGCCTACAACTCCGCCTGGCCAGGGGAGATCCCATCTGCTCAAGGACTGACCAGGCCCCAATTGCTAGCCAGTACTCCGGGAGGGTCTATCTTTGTCACCAGTAAAGACCCTGAACTACACAGTACCGTCTCCGAGTGGTTCCTGCTACCCCCATCATCCACGTCGGCTGCCCTGAGGCCATACCCCTCCCGTTGGGGGTTATACCATCCACGCTGCACAATCCTACCACCGGCCTCAGCGGTCTGCCCTGCAGCAGCAGCTCCCTGGCTGCACTCAACGGGTGGCGTAGTCATCTAACATCTACTGCTATAACATCGCCACTTAGTCTGACTCCCTGGGCACGGACCGGGTCACCGCCACGAGACTACAACCCTCAACAGATCCAGCTCCGGGTAAGCCCCCGTGTGCGAGACGCTACGCGACACAGCAGGCCCAGGGGCGCGTCACTAACTCCAAGCAAGTCCCTCATCTCAGAAGTTGAAAGGTTTGGGTTACTTTGAGGTTTAATGCATGCATTTACTTTTTTTAGAATCCCATCTTACAAAAGATATAGGATATCCAACTTCTTGGACTCCAAGAATAAGGGGGCTGCAGCCTGGAAGTAACCCCGCTGCCCTTTTTAAAGAATATGCTGGAGTGGGGCAGCTACCCGGATATTCACTGTGCAGGAGAACTGCAGCTAAGCCCATTCACTTTTCTGGATCTATGCTGTCGTTCCGCTGCACAGTGGAGGCCATGATGCCAATGTGCAGGGAATGACTGTGAAAGGGGCTGTTCCTCATTACAAGCATCAGTGCCACTTTATTATATTAGAGATTGACCCCAACAGATCATAAATTGATGGTGTACTCTTTAATATACTGCTTCCTTCCTTTTTTTATCAGTTCACCCGTGAAACCAGATTACATGATTGTGGCGGAACCTCCTGTAGGACACCCAAGTTTTCTGGTGGCTGAAATCTCTTTACCTAAAGTGGTGAGACCCTCAGATGTGGTTTAGGATTGTGATCTTTTTGCATTTCATGTGATTTCCAATAGTCTTCCCTTATTAAAAGTCTGTGCCAACCTCGTGCTACCAGTCCTCCTCTGCCAACTTTTATCATCACAGCTTTGATGTGTCCACAGTAGCCAATTGCTGGCAGTTGTGACACATTTGCTGGATGATGATGATATAATTTTTTTTTCATACCATGGTGGGTTGTTTGCAAGCTATTGGAATGGGAAAGAATGACTCTGTCACCAGAGAACGACTGTTCAAACCAAGCACAGACGCCCGGTGCTTCACAGCGGGACCAGTCATTTATATAAACCTTCCCCCCTGCTTGTTTCCCCTCCATCTCCACCATCACCTCTTCTTTGACAGTTCTGGCTTCATAGATCCAGAGAGGAGATAGAGGGAAAACAAGCTGGTGGGAAGATGTATATATTATACTAGATGGTGGCCCGATTCTAATGCATCGGGTATTCTAGAATAGGTATGCGGCCGACCGGGCGCAATGAGCAGAGCTGTGTTTAAATTTTGCGCCAAAATCGCTGATTGGTCACGGTTGCCGGCCTCGACCAATCAGCAAAGCAGTGTTAAAATTTGGCGCCTAAATCGCAGATTGGTCACGGCCGGCGGTCACGACTAATCAGCAGAGCGGGGTTTAAATTTGGCGCCAATAATGCTGATTGGTCGCGGCCAGCGAACGTGACCAATCAGCAGAGCGGTATTTAAATTTGGCACCAATAATGGTGATTGGTCGCTGCCTTGACCAATCAGTAGAGCTGTGTTTAAATTTGGCACTAATAATGCTGATTATTCACGACCGGTAACCGCGACCAATCAGCAGAGCGGTGTTTAAATTTGGCGCCAATTTCTCTGCTTGGTCGCGGCTGGCCACTGCAACCAATCAGCGAAACGGTGTTTAAATTTGGCGCCAATATGGCTGATTGGTCACGGCCGGTGGTTGCGACTAATTAGCAGAGCGAGATTTAAATTTGGCGCCAATACTGCTGATTGGTCGCGGCCGGCGACCGCGACTAATCAGCAGAGCGGTGTTTAAATTTGGCGCCAATATTGCTGATTGGTCGCGGCCATCGACCGCTACCAATCAGCAGAGCGGGGTTTACATTTGGCGCCAAAATTGCTGATTGGCGCGTCCACCAGGTGCGAACAATTAGCAGAGCGGGGTTTAAATGTGGAACCAAGATCGGTGATTGGTCGCGGCCGATATTTAAAATTGGCGCCCAAATTGGTGATTGGTCGCGGGCAGCGCCCGCGACCAATCAGCGATTTTTAACACAAATGGACCTTTGTAACACCATGCGGATACTGTGGGGACATCAGCGGCTAGGGTGTGAAGGGAGACCGGGGAGCGGCGCTGCGGGTCAGGATACTTCTGCTCCGAGCGCCCGCTCATGTCCCGGGTTCTCCGAGCGGAAGTACCCGCACAGGCAGCGCCGCTGACATCCATGCGGCTAGGGTGTGAAGGGAGGACCGTGGAGCGGCGCTGACATCCAATTGGTCGCGGCCGCTATTTAAATCTGCCGCACAAATCGGTGATTGGTCGCTGTCTTGGCCCGCGACCAATCACTGATCTTGGCGCCAAAGTTAAACACTATTGTGCTGATTGGTCGTGGACGCTGCCCGCGACCAATCACCGATTTGGGCGCCAAATTTAAATATCGGCCGCGACCAATCACCGATCTTGGCTCCAGATTTAAACACCGCTGTGCTGATTGATCGCGGCCGATATTTAAATTTGGCGCCCAAATCGGTGATTGGTCGCGGTCAGCGCCCGCGTCCAATCAGCACAGCGGTGCTTAAGTTTTGCGCTAAGATCAGTGATTGGTCGGGTCCGAAGACCGCGACCAATCAACGAATCGTCTTGGTGAGGACCGGGGAGCTGCGCTGCCTGTGCGGCTACTTACGTTGCGAGACCCCGGGACATAGCGGGCGCTCGCAGCAGAAGTATCCCGACCCCCAGCGCGGCTCCCCGGTCCTCCCTTCCGCATGGAGGTCAGCGGCGCCGGCGGTCCTTCCGCTGCTACCGGCCGGGAGATAAGCGCCTCGCGCCGCTCATCTCCCTGCTGCATCTCCGTCCCGCAGATGGGTCCAGCGGTAGGGTTCTTTCTGCTGTTGCCGGCCGGGAGATGAGCGCCTCGCGGCGCTCATCTCCCGGCTGCATCGCCGCTCCGCTCCGTCCCGCAGATGAGCCGCTAACGGCCGCCATCTTTTTTCAGAAATCCCGCGGCGCTGATTGGCCGCTGCCGGACCAATGAGCGACGCGGGATTTCCTGGACAGACAGACAGACAGACGGGATAAGACGATTATATAGTAGATTATTTAATTATATAGTGCCATTGATTCCATGGCGCTGGTGCATATAAATGATGTTATAATGATGATATAAATGATGAAAGAGGCTTGTTGCGATAGTGTAGAACACGCCGCTCTTTATTTTTTCTATATTAATGCGACATTTGGAGGAATCGCACAGAAAATGCTTTAAATGTATTTATTTTTTAATTTGATTTTTCTCATGTCCATGATTCACATTGCGTTAAATGAGGCATAATGAAGATTAAGAATGTTTCAGCTGTATCCTTCATCAGACAGGATAATGTAGCTTAAGGGGACCCACTTGGTTAAATATAGGGGTCAGTTCTGGTCTTCCCAAAAAGCAGATTAAGTAGTCACCACACGGGAATCTGGTGATTACTGGGTTTGCTTTTGGGGACCCCAGATTTCTTCATATAACCGACTGGGCCTTCTGCCTAATGAAGGCTACATTATCTGAAATTCTGGTACCATTCATTATGCCTCACTTAAAGGGGTTGTCTGGCACTTTAATATTGATGATCTATCCTAAGGATATTCCATTAGTATTAAAGTGGTGGACAACCCCTTTTAATGCCGTGTGAATCATAAAAAATATTTGAAGCATTTTCTGTGAGCAGTTACTCCAAGTGTCAGATTTAATGTATGAGACGTCTGGAGCTACACAGTAACTTCTAGTTGGCCACATATCAAGATAAAAGTTTAGATTTTTGTGCACTTGTTGGTTACAACTTTCTTTCCCGTACAGAAGCATTCAGCGACATAAGCGTTGTTACCACGCTGGTCTTCTCTTTACAGTCTTCTGCTAGATCTCGTGTTGGACTTGGGTGAAGACAGAATAGTCTTAGTCGGACGTCCCGATTTGTATCATCTAGACGTCTTCATTCCTTACAATATCATCCAAGAACAAAGTGGAGCTCAGTTCAACAAGGACAGTAAGGTGAGACAATAAAGCAAAGTTGGACATGTCTTATAGCCCATTCTGAAATCTCCTTCTTAAAGAGGTTCTCTGAGAAAATGTATAAAATAAAATTTTAAAAAATGTATACATTTATTTAGCAAAAATAAATTGTTTTAATTAGGGGATAATTCTATGTGAATACTTTTATGCCCAAGAATGGCAAAAGTATTCTCGGAGTGATACCTTTACTGGCTAACCAGAAAAAAAATATATATATGCAAGCTTTCAGAGCACAGAGGCTCCTTCTTCAGGCAATATTACAAATGAATTCATAACATTTGTAATCCTGCCTGAAGAAGGAGCCTGTGTGCTCTGTAAGGAGATTTTTGTGTACTCATCGTCAAATCTCTTTCTCTTAGCCTCTAATTGGGGGACACAGGACCTTGGGTGTTATGCTGCTGTCCACTAGGAGGCGACACTAGGCTTAATCTGAAAAAGATTAACGGTGGCTCCTCCTCTGCAGTATACACCCCCTGACGGCATCAGCCATGTTCAGTTTTGTGCAAAAACAGTAGGAGGAACGTAACATGAATAACATAATTATGCCTATAAGAAGGCTACCGCCCAGTGGAGAATGTGTGTCACTTCTCGCATCGCCTGGGCACTGCGGGTCCCCCCTTGGTGATTTACGTATGCCACAGCCGTGGCATTGTCTGACTGTACTCTGATGTGAGTGGCTGCCAGTAAATGATGGAAGGCTCTCAACGCCAGGAGAATGGCACGAATATCCAAGATGTTGATGGGCATGGTCGCTTCTGTTGGGGACCACTTGCCCTGTGCTCTGTGGTGCAGGTGTACCGCATCCCAACCCATCAGGCTCGCATTGGTGGTCAGAACCTTCCATTGACTCGTGAGAAAGGATTTCCCCTTTGTTAGCGAGGTTGGTTTGAGCCACCAGTGCAGGGATCTCTTGGTTGATGACGTCAACTGAAACTCCCTGTCGAGGGAAAAAGGATTCCTGTCCCATGACTTGAGGATGGCTAGTTGGAGAGGCCTGAGGTGAAGCTGGGCAAATGGGACCGCTTCTATTGCCGCCACCATCCTACCAAGGACTCTCATGGCAAACCGGAGAGACTGAGGGGGTTTGCGAAGTAGGATGCGGACCCCTATTCGGAGAGGCAGTGCTTTGTCCTTGGGGAGGAGTACTAGACCCTTGAGGGTGTTGGATAACATTCCCAAAAAGGTCAGAGATTGACTCGGGGTTGGTGATGACTTTTTCAAGTTGAGCCGGTGCAATTGGTATATGGAGGCATGCGTCTTGAAAGTCTATGGAGGCGAGAAATTCTCCCGTCTCCATGGACGCAATGATGGACCGAAGGGACTCCATGCGAAAGTGACGTACCCGTACTTATTTGTTGAGCTGTTTTAGATCCAATATGGGCCGTACGCTGCCTCCTTTTTTGGGGACTACGAATAGATTTGAGCAGAACCCTTGGAAGCGCTTGGCCGTAGGGACCGTTACTAAGACACCTGCTTGGAGAAGTAATGAAACCGCGTGGTGGAAGGCACGAGCCTTGGCTGGCGGTTTTGGGGGAACAGACAGGAAGAATCTGTTTGGCGGGTTGGAAGTGAACTCTATCTTGTATCCTGAAGACACTAGTTCCCTGATCCACCTGTCTTCTGTAATAGGCAGCCAGAGCTGGTGAAAGAGCAAAAGACGGCCGCCTACAGGTGGGGTGTCTTCCAGAGTTCGTGAGTCATGATGAGGAGGAAGTGCAAGACTTTCCTCCCTTAAATTTTGACTGGCCTGCCTTTGTTTGCCAGGTTTTGTCCGACTTTTGCGTCGACCTCGAGTTGTCCCAGCGTGGAGCGCGGCTGTTATTCTTTGCTGGTCGTGAGACGGATCAGCCGGAAGAGTTCCGAAAGGATCGGTAACGTGCCTGATTGCGCTTTTTGTAAGTGTGTTTGGGCTTCAGTTGGGGGAGAGAGATACTTTTACCCCCGGTGGCGTTGGATATCATTGTGTCCAACTGTTCACCGAAAAGCCGACCACTGAGGTACGGGAGGTGAGTGAGGGACTTCTTTGAAGCTGCATCTGCTTTCCATTCCTGCAGCCAGAGGATACACCGAATTGTGATGAAGCTATCCCGGCTGCACCCATTGCAGAATCCAGAGCTGCATGGAGCTTGTAATCTACCACGACTGCTATTTGGGCCGCTTGGTCCGACAGTTCAGGGGTAGGTATTTTGTAGGCCAGTTTGTAAATTTTGGGCCCAGGCCAGGATTGCCTTGGCAGCCCAAAAAAACTGAGGCGAACGTGAGAGCCAGGGAGGCCCCTGCGGCCTCGAAAATTGAACGGGCCATGCGTTCCACCTGCCGGTCTGCTGTGTCCCTGAGGGTTGAGCTATCTGGCAGAGAAAGTGCTGCTAGTCTGGAGACTGGAGGATCCACTTCAGGTGGATCTGTCCACTTTTTGGTGACCTCCTGTGGAAAGGGGTACCGCGCCTCCAGATATTTGCGATTAGTAAACTTTTTCTCAGGTTGTGAGAACTGCTTTTTAAGGATCGCCTTAAACTCTGGGTGGTCAAAGAACACCTTAGGCGGTTTCAGGACTCCTTCAAAGGAAATTTTATGTCCTGGTGTCTCCAGGGGTGGATCGGAGATGTCCAGCACCCAATGGATAGATGAGATTAAATCATCAACTAGCACTGTATTGCCCGGGCGAATAGGGATCAGGGACCCTTCGGTTTCCTTGTCTGAGTCTGAATCACAGATGTCTTCCGAATCCTGTATCTCGCTAAGGCGACTCCTGCTGGGAGAACCGGAGCGGAGACCTTCTCTGGTCGGGGATGGCTGTGGGGATCTGCGTTGTCTGTCCCTGTCAGGGGACGGTCTAGATGAGCTGTGAGTACGGTGTCTCACACTGGAAGGGGATGACCGTGTGGTATGGGATGATGCAGATGGGGCCAGCGATGCAGAGTGGCTTTGCAGAGGGGGCCAGCAATGCAGAGAAAGTTATAGACTTCACAGCCGAGTCGAGACTGTAGCTGTAATTTTATCCCACCTTAGTGTGCTGTAGTACAGCGCCGGTAAAATCCAAGATCCTGTGCTCCCCAGAGACCAGCTGGCGACCGGTATGTGAAGCGTTAACTTCCTTCCGTTCTCCCTCTGCTGGTTAATGGCCGCCGGAGTGTGGAGAAGAAAGGGGGCGGAGCGCTGGAAAGGCGGCCGTATTGCTAGAAAGCGCGCCCTTTCAGTTCGTCTCCGCCCCCTGTATGACACTGTGTAGTGTCATATTGGTCATCCGGGGGGCGGGGCGCGGAGAGTGGGCGGCGGCTTCAGCTAGGCGGTGTAAATTTAGAATGTATGCCCAAAAGGGCTGCAGGCCGGCGCGGTAGTCCGAGGGGGTACCGGATCTGAATCGGACCCCCCCCCGGTTTTTAATGGCAGGAAAGGCGGTGGGATACTATATTAAAAGGGAGCCCTTAAAGGGTTCCTCTGAGGCACTGTAGCGCTGGTGCCGGCAGAGAGACAGAGCTGAAGCCAGCCTGTGTCTCTGTGTGCCCTTCTGCCAGTACTGTCCCCCGGTCCATCAGGAGTCTGCAGCGGAGCTGCGATTCCTGAACGTTGGTGCAGAGCGACAGCTACTGGGAGCTATATATTGCTGTCTGCACAAATCCTACCTGCGGTGTCTAAACCTAATGCCCCCATGAGGGGGATTGGGGAGTGTCAGGCAAAATGTATTTTTGTCCTAGTTTTAAAAATGAGAGATGTCTTAAATCTCCATCCCCTGCTCATTTAGAATGGTCCTACATAGAATTCACTCTTGCTTTCCCCAAACAAGGAATTTTTATTACCGCCATAAAACCTCAGCCAGAGCAAGCATACTGGTGTAAACTGGAAATTCCCTCCAAAATCCTATTGTCTAACTGTACAAACTTTTAATGTCGAGTTTAATAATGCACATGACTGTCACAAACACAGGGACCACATTTTTGGGATGTTCACCTTTTTCCAATTATGCCGGTATATCTTACATAACTGGGAAACCACCAGAAACCCAGGAAATGGGTTCTGATATTTGATATCCATCTTCATGAATATTGGTGACGGCAAACATGATGTATCCATCTTGGATGTGAGACCCCCCCCATACCAAGATATGAAATCTGAAGGCTTTTTATGTCTTAGGCAGCTGGGTGGGTTCACAAAACCGTGTGAGGTAAACAACATGGGTGTCTCCTAGTGTTTTGGCCCCTTACTAAAAACCAGAACGGACATTTTACTTCATTCTTAACCAGGGACGTCAGACGCAAGCACTCTTCGCTGCATGGAGGAATCACACCTAGTTTCCGGGGAGCCGTGCACCCCACACAATCTGAGACCATCACCTCGTGGCGCAGGTTTTGCTATTATTTACCCCTTGTATTTTAATAACTGTTTTATGCATATATGTAAATTGTCTCTTTTATAAAATCTTGTATATCTTTTGTAAACACTGCCCACTTTCGGGAGTATTTCATTATTATTTACCAGCTTCGTTCTTCTTGTCCTATGTCGAGCAAACACGTTCCTCACCCGCTAATTCACGTTACCTAACAGGTACCCGATCAACCTGTTAAGCGATCGGTGGTGGCAGTATACCGGTATTTGTGATATTGTGGTTTGAGGGTGGCTGGACGGAGGTATATATACGTTCCTGGAAGGAACTGGTGGTATATATACGTCCTGTCACATCACGTGCCACAATAGTCGACATAAATTAGAGCAGCTGCGCCCGTGCTTATCCTCGGTCAATACCGTGGTTGACCAGCAGGATAAGGGGGCGCCAGAGGGCTGCAAGGTCTGACCAAGTGTTTTTCGTGACAGGGAGGGTGCTGCCTTCACAGTCAGGAGGCTGTAATCCTCCCTCGACCTCAACCCAAGACCAAAAGGAATTGGGGAAGGAGGGGGGGTCTCAACTTCGAACCAACACCCGAGGGGCTGGGGAAGGAGCGACATGGTAAGGAGACGTCTCGACTTCAACTGTGCACCCCTAGAAGGGGGCAGAGGAGGAGCCATGCCGGGGGTCTCTCCAGAGACCCACTTATCTTCATTTGTAACTCCATGGAAAAAGAAAAAATCAGAAAAAAATGGAGTAAAAATCTTTAGGTGTGCCTTCTTGCGACACTAAGCAAAAAACTGAACATGGCTGACGCCGTCAGGGGGTGTTTACTGCCGAGGAGGAGCCACCGTTAATCTTTTTCAGATTAAGCCTAGTGTCGCCTCCTAGTGGACAGCAGCATAACACCCAAGGTCCTGTGTCCCCCAATGAGGCGACAGAGTAATATATTTTTTTCTGGTTAGCCAATAAAGGTATCACTCCGAGAATACTTTTGCCATTTTTGGGCATAAATGTATTTACATCAAATTTTCTGGCTAGCACGGTACCACAATATAAATTTGTACTGTACATCGCAATTACAGGATAATAATTGCTTATGGACATAATGGCCAACGATGTCAGCAGCCATCCATCCTAGATGGGTGAAGGTAAACTGTTTGAGACGGACATCTCTGACCTACCTGTCGGAATCAAGAATTTGCATCTATGTCATCGATTGACTGACTGATCACGTCCATGAGTCAACATGCTGTAAACCTGTCATGATGAGTGAGCAGATAGATAAGTTCCTGTCAGGGTGAGGGGCAGCATCCTATCACAACATATAGTTGCCCAGAGACATCTGAATGCATCGGCTTTCCTTTATGCCATTCATCAAACATGTCGTATATTTTGTGTATAGCGAGTCACAAGCCTCGCACTGCTCTGCGTCTTATCATTGGTTCTATGAGCTGCAGTAAAACGTGACGTATATTCCAGGTGCTGACGATCACAATGCCGGTCCAGCCAGCATAGCGGTGGGCTCAGAAGATCAGCTTTGGAAAACGTTCCTCTTATATAGATCCTGTGGATCCTACTTACATTCGCTGCTGTTTACATTGTATGCTTACAATTCTATTTAGACTTCAATATGACTCCAGAATAAATTTTTGTCTTTCTTATACTTGCCGTATATTTTTCCCAAGGAGGGAGTTTAGGTATTGTGCTTTTTTCTTTTTTTTTTTTTATTTCTACTGTAATATTTCATAATATCTGTGAATAAGTCTTGAAAATAATTTGCATTGAAAAGGTTGAGATCCTCTGAATCTACATGGATTTTTAGGAATTAAAAATCTACAGCAGTAAATCTGCAGCAGAATTTAAATTTTGCACCATGTCTGGATTTAGTAGCAGCTGCCCCTTTAAATGGAATATGTCAGCAGGTTTTTGCTACCCCATTTGAGAGCAGCATAATCCGAGGCCCTGATTCCAACGATGTATCACTTACTGGGCTGCTTGGTGTTATTTTGATAAAATTACAGTTTTTTTTTCTCATGCAGATCTCTGAATGCTGAGCTCTGTATAATAACCCCACCCACACCACTGATTGGCAGTTTATATACAGTGTACACAGAAAGCTGCCAATCAGTGGTGGGGGGCGTGGTTGGACTACGTGGCAGCAGGTTTACTAGTCCTCTAGTGATAATCTTCTGCTGATAAAAGTGTGATTTTTATCAAAACTACAACAAGCAGCCCTGTAAGTGAGACGTCCCTAGAATCAGGGTCTTTGTCTCTACATCATGCTGCTCTCAACAACAACCAATATATAGTACATCCGACAAGGGGTCAATGTGTTAAAAAAGAACTTTATTATAACAATTTGGGTACATGGCGGCAAAAGAAAAGAGCACACACACATATATATAGTAATACCATATAATAGTGAGGAGGTATAATGTAAATATTTGAATTGCAGAGACATCAGGGCTGGATAGTAGTAGCTCCAATTGTGCTAATGCATACTGATAGTATATCCTAGGTCACATAGTAAAAGGATATAATCCTAAATAATAAAAGCCAATATAGGCATTCCCAAGATAATGACCTTTTGGTATATACATATATCAAGGGTTGTATTATATCCAAGTAGGTTAATTCCCAAGTAACAATAATGTTGCATTGGATTCATTCATACCTGGTATATATTGTCTGCACGTCTTGCAATAGCTCTGGGCTCAATGGTCCTACTCCTAGTGTGGCGCTCACCCCATCATGCTGCTCTCAGAATAGCCAAGAAAAACCTGCTGACAGATTCCCTTTACAAATAGCTGAAATGGCTCCTAGATACCAGAGAAGGAAAACTTTATTAAAACGGTTTTGTTTCCTAAATAGAAAAGCAAATTAAACACCACTGGATAATGTGGTGTGTGAAACCGTCCATTGGATTGCTGTTTCGGGTGGGCTCAGGAGCAGAGCCCCCATCCTACACAGCCGACATCTTGCTGTAACAGCAGCGGCCAGAGCGGAGCGTGAATCACTGCTGTTTAACCATTTATATGCCGTCAATCACTGATGACAAGTTAAATAGCGCAATCGCCGGTACGCTATGCAATGTTACTAGAATTTTTTTTTTTACTTTTCCATCTCCTTGAATTACTTGTTGTGGTTTGCGGATCCATTGACTGGCCAAGTGGAAGGGCTGCAGCCGATCATTCATGTACGTAGCAGATACACATTTCCATGTGTAAATAGGCCCTTATAGAAATCAATCAATAGAACGTATACCTGGATATCTAGGTTTATTCTTTGCATACATTTAAAGAGGTATAAGTCATGGCATATTACTAGGATGTCATTCTTGGGGGTCTGACAGCCTAATTTAGAAAGAAGTGGATGCATTATTTTCCCCTCACCCATTACAACACACCTTGAGAGAGGGATCCGCCCCACCAAGGACAGGAAACCGTCTGAAATAAAAGGGCGGTACCTCTCCCTTGCTTCAGTTGGTTTCCTGTCCTTGATGGGAACCTGTCTGAAGAAGGGTGTCTTCTTACCTGGGCCCGTTCCGGTGTGGAAGTGCGGGCACCTGCCTGTGCACCGGGTTCCGGGTCCCAGAAGCGCCGTCCGCGGTTCCCTGGAGCCGTGTTCGAGCAGGCGCATGCGGTTATGAGGGCTCCGGCTCCCCGCAGACCGCTGCGCTGTCCTCTCCCTGCCTCAGGCTCCTGGGTGGTCGCACGCTGGGAGCAGTGTCTTCCGGATATGACGCGCCTGACGTCACGGCGCGGTGCACGCTTGGAGAGGCGTGCCCGATGACGTCGGGGGCTGCACCCGGAACCAAGATGGCGGCGCCCTGTAAACGCTTGCCGGCCGTTTTTTTTCAAAGATCGGCCGGTGGGTGTCAGGAGGGGGGAGGACACATGGACCGGAGGAGGTCCGGATGTGCCCTATTTAAGGTGGGGGCCTCCTGACAAGCGCTGCTTATACTCAAGCTCGGGTGTAGCAGCTATGGCAGACCAGGACAGCTAGGTGCAGCAGCAGCTGACCCCTCCACCGCATCAACGCCAGCGGAAGAAGCAGTCGGACACCTCGCACACGGACGGCCGCTCCAGCAACCGCAGCGGCAGCAGGAGGAGTAAGGTGTCGGACGCTTCAGGGCCATCCAGAAGGGATTCATCTTATGTCCCGCCACAGCCTCAAAATCCGGTACCCTTTTGTGACTTCAGGGGTGAGTGATCTTCGTGAATGTCACTTAATAGTAATGGAAAGTTATTATGTCCTTCATTCCTTAGGAAGAAGAGTAGCGGCAAAAAGAACCCACTGGGTTTGTTCCTTATGCCAGGCCCCCCTTTCCATAGATTGGCAGAAACAGCTTTGTGCAAGCTGTATTAACCAAACGATAGCGGAGAGCACCCCGGATTTCGCTTCTAATTTGAGGTCCGTAATCCGTTCAGAGGTGCAGGATTCCCTGTAAGGCTTACTAAAGTGGAAAAAGAGATCCCATAAAGATATCTCCTCTGACTATGATTTATCCTCCCAGTCAGAGGATCTTTGCCTCGGCATCCTCCTCTTCATCAGACAGTGGTAGGCCCTGTTTCCCTATTGAGGATACTGACAAGTTGGTCAGAGCGGTCAGATCTACCATGGGGTTGAGGGAGGAGAAGGCAGCCAGGTCCCTGGAAGATATGTTCGCAGGCCTGGAGGAAAAAAAGACGCTCCTTTCCAGTGAATCCCCAAATTCAGACCCTTATAGACCTGGAATGGAGGAAGCCGGAGAAATCAGGAGTATTGTCCTCATCCTCTAAAAGGAGGTACCCCTTCGAGGATAATGTCTCTGAGTCCTGGGACAAAATTCCTAAAGTTGGCGGGTCTGTCGCCCGATTATCCTAAAGATCGTCCCTACCCCTGGAAGATTCGGGCAGTCTAAAGGATGCTCTGGATAAGAAGGCAGATTCCTTCCTGCGTCACACCTGTGAAGCAGCAGCAGGGGGCCTGAAGCCAGCGGTAGCAGGCACTTGTGTCGCTAGGTCACTTATGGTGTGGCTTCAGCAATTAGGAGACCAGCTAAAGGATAAAAAGATGTCCAGAGATAAAATCCTCTCCAATCTGCCTTTGCTACAAGCAGCATCTGCTTTTTTGGCCGACTCCTCAGTGGATTCAGTTAAACTCGCTGCCAGGTCTGCAAATTTGTCTAATGCTGCCAGACGAGCCCTGTGGCTCAAGGGTTGCCCGGGAGATCTACAATCTAAGCATAAGCTTTGTTCTCTTCCTTGTGATGGTAAACTTTTGTTTGGCCAAAAACTGGACGAGTTTTTGGAGAAGGCTGACGACAGAAAGAGAGGTTTCCCAGGGTTCACGGGGGAAACAAAAAGGTCCTATTTTCGGAAGAAGAGATTTAACCAGGGTCGCCCTCCGGGATAAAGGAAAAGATGGGAGCCCAGATCTAAAAAGGACTCTGGTTACATGCTTGGAGGACCATCCTCCAGTTCCAAAAAATCTCCCCAATGACGCGAGGCTAGAGGTCGGGGGAAGGCTTTCCCATTTTATCCCAGCTTGGGAAGCCATCACTTCAAATCCCTGGGTGTTGGATATCATAAAGAACGGCCTAAAGATACGCTTCTGTCAGGTCCCTCACCGAACCTTCATGATCACCTCCAGGAGGAAGTCCAGGGAGGAGCAGATGGCTCTAGAATCAGAGGTATTAGACTTAGTCAACAAGCAGGTCCTTCACGAAGTTCCAGTTTCACAATGGGGAGGGGATTTTATTCCCCCCTGTTTGTGATAAAAAAACCAAATGGGTCCTTAAGGACCATTGTCAACCTCAAAAGTCTAAATCAGCTGATAATCAACCAGACTTTCAATATGGAATCAGTGAACTCTGCAGTGAAACTCTTACACCACAATTGTTTCATGGCAGTCATCTACCTAAAAGATGCCTACTATCACGTCCCAATCCATCCAGACTACCGGAAGTACCTAAGGGTAGCCTTGTTCATCCAAGGTCAATTGAGACATTTCCAATTCACTGCCCTACCTTTTGGACTCTCGATAGCACCGAGAGTATTTACAAAGGTTATAGCGGAGGTGACAGCTTTTCTCCGAATCAAGAACGTGGTGATTGTTCCCTATCTGGACGACTTTCTGATAATAGGGAAATCGGAGGACCACTGTTCCTCTCAACTTTTAGAGGTCCAGACAGCTTTATATCACCTGGGGTGGTTAATAAATATTCAAAAATCAAAGCTATCCCCCTCAAGGACTCAGATCTTTCTGGATTTGACCCTAGATTCCCAACGCCAATCCTGTTTCCTCCCGGAAGACAAGGTTTGCAAAATAATCAGCCTGGTCTCAAGGGCAATAAGGTCTCCCGTGATGTCCTTGAGAGAAGCAATGTCCCTACTAGGCTCCATGACTTCCTGTCTCCCGGCAGTCAAATGGGCCCAGAGTCATATGAGGCTTCTTCAGTGGGAGGTCCTGTCGGCTCAGAAATCCTTCAACGGACATATAGGAAAAAAAACTCTCCGTCTTTGGAGACAGTAAACTCCCTCTCCTGGTGGACAAACAGGGAGAATCTGACCGCAGGCTTACAATGGTCCAAACCAGTCGACCACACAATTACAACAGATGCAAGTGGCTCCTGCTGGGGGTGTCATCTGGCAGAGTTCTCAGTTCAGGGGCTCTTACTACGTCACGAAAAAGAAGCGTCATCAAACCTAAAAGAGCTTTTGGCCGTGGAGAAATCCTTGATAAGCTTCCTTCCCCACATACAGGGTCGCCATGTCCAGATCAGGTCCGACAATCGGACGACAGTGGCATATATAAATCACCAGGGAGGAACAAGATTTCACTCCCTTATGGTAGTGGCAAACAGGATCCTGCATCTAGCAGAACAACATCTCCCATCCCTCAGTGCTCTTTTCATCCGGGAGTATAAAATTCAAGATCAGATTTCCTCATTCGCCACACTTTAAGACAAGGAGAGTGGCCTCTAAACCCGATAGTCTTCCAAAAGATTATCCAGATATGGGGGTCACCGGACATATATTTGTTCGCCACCAGGGCGAACAGGAAGGTGGAGAGATTCTGTTCACTAAATCCAACAGAGAATCCCTATGCTGTAGACGCTCTCCACATTCCCTGGAAGTTCAGGAAGGCCTACGCCTTTCCACCGATAGTGATGATCCCGGCAGTTGTGAGGAAAATTCGGGAGGAGGGGGCGAGGATAATCAGATCCCTGGGTCCTGCCTGACAGGCCGGACCTTCTCATCCAGGGGCCAATATTCCATGCACAAGCCAAAGGTTTCCATCTGGCGGCTTGGAATTTGAGAGGTTGTTACTGAGCAATAGGGGGTTTTCACCAGGCCTAGTTTCTACCCTGTTGGGTAGTTGAAAGCCCATAACAACTAAAATTTATTCCAGAATCTGTTGAAAATTCCTGGATTTTATAGACTCCCCATTGTCGGATAAACCTCCAGTTAGAGAAGTCCTAGAGTTTTTACAAAAGGGACGTGACCTAGGGTTGGCTACGGGAACACTTAAAGTTCAGGTGTCCGCCCTAGGGGCGATCTATAATTGTAACCTGGCAGGGAACAGATGGGTCTCTAGATTCATTAAATCCTGTTCCAGAGCTAAGCCAGTTCGGGCTCTTCCTCCCTGGGACCTGAATTTGGTTTTAAATGCACTCTCTGGCGACCCATTTGAACCCCTGCAGGTTATCTCTCCAAAGATCCTCACCCTCAAAACCATCCTCTTTGTGGCCCTAACGTCGGCCCGTAGGGTGAGTGACCTGCAGGCCCTTTCTGTTGATCCCCCATACACCCAAATTCATGATGACCGGGTCGTCCTGCGTACAGATCCATCGTACCTTCCAAAAGTTGTATCCAGATTCCACTGTAATTGTACTTCCCTCTTTCTGCAGTAACCCTAAAAACCCTGGGGAGGTTAGGTTCCAAAATCTAGATGTTAGAAGGGCATTACTACAGTACATAGACATGACTAGTCAGTGGAGGAAGGACAAGTCCTTGTTTCTGGCCTTTCAGGGGAGTAGGAAAGGTCACGGGGTATCAAAGGGAACTATTGCTAGGTGGCTTAGGGAGGCCATTTGTCTAGCTTATACATCTACAGGTGTTCCGGCACCGGACGGTATTAAAGCTCATTCCACCGGAGCTGTTGCAACCTCCTGGGCAGAGAGAGCAGATGTCTCGATTGACCAGATATGTAAAGCTGCTACTTGGTCTGCACCATCCACCTTCTATAAGCACTATCGGTTGGATCTATCCTCCTCTGACCTTACCTTTGGGAGAAGGGTACTTAAGGCGGTGGTCCCTCCCTAGGGTGCTCATATTTTCCAAAATTCTCTCAAGGTGTACTGGCATGGGTGAGGGGAAAACACCAAGGTTACTTACCGGTAGCCAATTTTTCCTGAACCCATGACAGCACCCGTAGTCATCCCCCCCCCCCTGTCTTTCTCACGCCCTGGTGAAGCACTTTACATTTTGGGTGATATATATATATAGTAGGTGTTGGTTATGTGTCTAACCTTTTCTGGAGGTCCTCTCAATGCTCTGTAATCCAACTGAAGCGAGGGAAAGGTACCGCCTTTTTATTTCAGACGGTTTCCTGTCCTTGGTGGGGCGGATCCCTCTCTCAAGGTGTGTTGTCATGGGTTCAGGAAAAAACGGCTACCGGTAAGTAACCTTGGTGTTTTTTTTCACGCTCCCAATTTAACAATTTGAGTACAGTTAGATCTATTGGGTTTTTTTGCACTATGGGTGGGTGGTTGGGAGCACAGCTGTGCAGGAAAAAAAAAAGCTTATAGGTTCTCAATTCGTTCATTCTTGGGATCGGTGGCGGAACCAGAGGTCGGACCATCACCAATCAAGATATTATATCCCTTCACACTCATCATTGCTCCCAATTAACAATTTGAGTACGTGCATATTTTTTTAGGGTATTTTTGTGCAATGGGTGGGAGCACAACTGTGCAGGAAAAAAAAGCTGATAGGTTCCCCATTCCTTCATTCTCAGAATCAGTGGATGGAACATCGCCAATCACAATATTATATCCTTCTCACTAATCGTTGCTCCCAATTATCAATTTGATTACGGTTATACCTATTGTTTTTTTAGGGTTTTTTTTTTTGCACTGTGGGTGGGTGGTTGGGAGCACAGCTGTGCAGAAAAAAAAAAGCTGATAGGTTCCCCATGCCTTCATTCTCAGGATCAGTGGTGGAACCAGAGTGTGGATCATCTCCAATCAAAATATTATATCCTTCACACTCATCGTTGCTCCCAGTTAACAATTTGAGTACGGTTGAACCCATTGTGGTTTTTTAGGGTTTTTTTTTTTTTTGCACTATGGGTGGGTGGTTGGAAGCACAGCTGTGCAGGAAAAAAAAAAGCTGATAGGTTCCCCATTCCTTCATTCTAAGGATCGGTGGTCAGACCATCGCCAATCACAATATTATATCCTGGCAATATGCCATAATATTATATACGGAGTTGTCCTCCTGGCAGTTGCCGTGATCCTCTATTCCTTACCTGCTACCTCTATACTGTATATGAAATGACAATATGTGAGAAATATTAATAATGTTGCTCTCATTTTCTAAAAAAAACAGGTTGGAACACAAACTCTCAATTAGTTGTTTTTTTATTTGTTTACCAATCTAAAATGTCCACTTTGAGGCACCAGAGATAAATGCTGGCATATAATGTACAATGCTCCCGTCCCTAGCAGTTGGCGTGTATCAGGCGACATCGCAGGATCTTCAAGTAGCTGTCAATCTTGTGGGAATCTCTGCGGAAACACTGAAGCAAGTGGTAGACGGGGAACACGTAGGAATCACCCTGTGGTGCCGTTACATCGATTGGTCCAAACCACTGGGGGTAAACGTGTTCTAGATCAGTCAGCATCTGCAATAAACAATGGGTGAATGTGGGTGTAGAATTTGGTTGGAGTAAAGGTACAATCTAACACTACAATTATCCAAACGTTGTGCCTATTACAGCATTACCACCAGTCACAAGCAAACTCAATATCTTCCTAAAAGGAAAAATATTGTGGATGGACATGCTTTCTAAAAGGGAATCTGTCAGCAATATGATGTAGGTGCTGAGACCCTGATTCCAGCGATGTGTCACTTACTAGTCTGTTTTTAGCTGTTTCGATACAATAAGTGTTTTATCAGAAGGAGATTATCACTACAGGACTAGGGGTCTTGTGCTTCCTAGTCAACCTGCTCTAATACAATCAACAGTGATCGTATCAAAATGACAGCATGCAGACCAACAAGTGACATATCGCTGGAATCAGAATTTCTGCCCCTACGTCATGCTGCTCTTGGATTACATAAAAACCTGTTGACAGATTCCATTTAAAGAGAATTTATTGTTACACTTATTGCCGCTTCTCAGCAACTCTACTTTTTACTTAGTCAGTTCCGCTTTGGTTTATACTCGTACCATATAGCCTAAATTCATGACCTACGTGAAGGAAGAGAGGATGTGTGTGATAATAATGCTGCTTACTCTCCAGAGATCCTGTCTATTCCTCCTTGAAGAATCCTGGTGTGCTCCTCAGCTTCTGTCACTTTTTTCTCCTTGTTATTTGGCGCCCCCATGGACAAGTACTGCAGGGGTTGGGTCCAAGAGCGCAATCATTTCTTTCTAAGGCTCAGCAAGTCTTCGTGCTGTGGAAGCAGTAGACATCAGTTAGGAGGGATATCAGGCTGAGAACGTATAGAAAATCATATGCCGAAAAGGGAATGTACCAGAAGTTGTGGATGCAAGAAAGTGCCCATGATTCCGCTCCTCCGGGTCACACGAAGTGATGCAATACCCAGTGGTTGGTTAAGAATCCATTTATTTAGAAGCTAAAATAAGAGGCGTTTCCTGGACGTCCTGTCCACTTCATCAGTGCATAGCTTGTGTCCGGTATAGCAAGGAGTGGACATATATATACAAAAAATGTGAAAACAACTGGCGCCAAAACAATGTGGCCGTTAAGGCAGAAAAATACAATCAATAAAAAGGCAGAAATTTGAGTATCCATCAATGTATATATGCATCGGGAATAAAATATTGCTAGCATGATTAAAAATTAATTAAAAACCGATATAGTTCAATGCAAAAAATATATAATAAATAATTAAAATATATAGATAATTCCTGAAGCAGGAATTGAACCTGGTGTATTGCAATCAAATGGATCATGTTTAGATCTTAATCATGGTACAACCCTCTAAGCCACGGGTGCTCATGTATATTGTGATTGATCTTGTTCTGATAGGAGGTAATAAACGGATATTAGACGATATATCTAACTTATACCTACATACTAAACAAAATAATTTTAATTCTTCTTATAATAGAATATGTGATCGTATCGGCAACATGAATAATTTCTTTAGGAGTGTGTCCGTATTATCGGTGTAGTACTAGAGAATAGTCGTGCGCATTAATGTCCACTAGGTGGTATGATGAGCACTGAAAGTGTCCTAGGGAATGGTGCAGACTACTGGGAACAGAACGCAATGATCATAAGAAGAAAGGAAACTGAACTCAGTGAAACCCTGGATCGGGACAGTGGATCAAGAACAAGCCAAGACACATGTTCCTGACCATGTAGAGGTCAATTATATTTGTCAGTGCTTTCAAATAAAAACCTCTGATATTTCATTGAGACCCCAAGGTTTCCAAGTATTTAGTTGATCTATCCAGTATATCTCTTTCCTATTGAGACCCTGAATTCTATTGGGAGTGGTGCATGGAATATGCTCTATGGGCAGGATTTTAAGACACCCAAAGTCTTTATTGTGATGGATTGCCATATGTCGTGATAAACCATGTTTTAAAAAACCTGTAGCGACATTATGCCTATGAGAATTTAGTCTTTTATGAAAGGGTTGCATAGTTCTACCGCCATATTGCTTGGGACCTGTGCATTCAATCAGATATATGACAGAATCAGTGTCACAGGACATATTACTATTTATTGTGAAGCGTTCATTGCTTGATGTGGATGCAGAAGTGTCGGCTCCATGAGTAATATTCATGCCGCACATGCCGTTCTTTTTGCCACATCTGGTGATGGTTTTATTCTTATTATTGATCTTGCTACAATCTAGAGTAGAAAGGGTGTGTATCCTACGGGGGGCTCAAATGTTCCTTAGAGTGGGGGCTCTCCTATACACAATGGAGGGTTTTTCTGGGATAATCTTCTTGAGTATCGGATCATTTAACAGAATATGCCAATTCTTCTGCAGAATATCTCTAAATGATTTAGGCTGAAAATTCTATGTAGTGATGAATTTTACACAGCGCTCATAGGACATTTTATCTGAATTAGATTTTAATAGAAGTGAATTCTGGCTACAGGTGTCCCTTACCCTTTCACATGATTCGCCAACAAGATTTTTGGGATAGCCCTGTTGTAGAACTTTCTGTTTCAGCATACCTGATTGCTCTGAAAAATCATTTTCAGAAGTGCAATTCCTTCTGATCCTCTGAAATTGATTAAAAGGAATATTACGCAGCCATTTCTGGTAGTGGCCACTGCTGTAGTGGATGGAACTATTCGCATCCACTTGTTTAAAATAAGTCTTGGAGCAAATCCTATTGTTCTCTATAAATAAGGCAGATCCAGAAAATGAATACTGGTGTTATTTGTATCGGAATTGAAGGAAATACCCCAGCAGTTGTTATTTAGAAAACTGGCAAGGGCTGAGGGTTCTGCGATGTCCTTATTAAGAATGAAAATTAAGTCGTCAATGTATCTTTTGTAAAATATAATGCCTTCCCAAAATGGACCCCCATAGATGAACACCAGTTCAAATATGCCCATGAAAATATTAGCGAACGTAGCTGCGACCTTTGACCCCATCGCGGTCCCTTTGATCTGATGGTAAGTGTGTTGGAGGAAAGTGAAATAATTGTTATTAAGGATGAAAGATAACCCAGATAGAATAAATGATTTGTGGGAGGACGACAGGCCGGTGTCTTTGGAGATCATATGTTCAACACATAATAAACCAATTTCCCAAACAATATTGGTGTAAAGGGATGTAACATCAAGGCTTAAAAATACAAATGATTCTTCCCATTGGATGTCCTTAGTAAGGTTGATGAGGTGGCTGGAGTCACGAAGGTAACTCCTCAACCTTTTAACATGGGGCTGAAGGAGAACATCAATGTACTCTGCATGTGTTGTAGATTGGCCATGCAATACACCAATAATATCACATGATCACGTTCTGTACGTGGACCGGAAATACATGTCCCACTGAGCACAATTCCCAGTATGTTGTATAGGGGGCGCTGTGCCAGGCCAGGATTTCCCCTCCTCGATGCAGTGTCCTACAGTGTCCTACATCTTCTCCAGTACAGCTGCTCACAGATTAACCTTGGAATAAACCCGCAGCGTCCCTAATCCCTCCCCACTCACAATGTCGCTGATTACTGGACACACGGTCCCGGGATGGACGTCGTGACTTACCAGGGTCAAGAATCAATGGAGAAAAGACGACTTCATGGGAATGGGACCTGTTGTTAATTAAGTGCCAGGTTTTTATGTTTTGTTTGTTTGTTTTTTTTACGTATTATTATCTATATTAAAGTCTTGCAAATTTTCACACTGGCAATCATTGTACAGGAGGAGGAGGAGAAGGTGAGCTGTGACATCACCTATTGTGAATGGTGGATCCTGTGTTATCTACTGTATATAGAGGTGTTATCAGTCATTGTACAGGAGGAGGTGAGCTGTGACATCCTCTACTGTGAATGGTGGATCCTGTGTTACCTATGTGTGAGTGTGACGCTGACCGGCCGTGACGCTACTTCTGGTTTGCCGGCGGGAATGCCGCCGCATTCAAACCGCTGCCACGACTGAACTTGCACAACTATAAAAAGACCACATCTCCCCCTGCCACTATATTTAACCCCCTGGAATAAGCTAAATTGCAAAACGCGCGTCAGGGCCTGTACCACATCTTCAGGTAGTATCTCTTACTCTCTGCACTATGCAGCTATGTATTAATCTGTTTTAATTTCTACCCTGCCCAGTACCTTTCTGCACTATATTCAGCACGTTTTTCTTAAAGCTATTGGTCTCGCGACCTATTCTTATGAATTTACAGTATATATTGCTCAGACCTTATTTGTGTCTAGCAGGATTGTTTTCCGCTTAAGTACATTGCTATGTCCTCAATATATGTGCAGTCTGGGTACTCCACTGTGTAATTATCACACGATGTTAAGCACTTTTCTATCCTTCTACTTGTAGTTCTAAAAATGTAATTATTGTAATTTATGCTCATTATTGAATCATTGGTTGCATACCATTTCTTTGCAGGAATTTTTCCCCACTCTTACTGGACTTGTTCTCCGTGAAATACGTCTTAGGGCAGCTTATACATGCAAACTTTAATAGGAGTTGTTAATAGAAAATGAATTAATCTGTGCTGCTATAACTATACACAAATAGTGCTTTGGCTCCTCCATGTGGATCAGTTTGGTACTGCCAGTGGATGTGATTAATCCTGCTTGGTTTCCCCTTGTTTTAAGTATGTTTTATACATCTTGGTTTTGATTAATAAAATACTGTGTATGTTGATTCTGGGTGGCATTTGTTTCCATTCCTTTATAGGTTTTTGCAATTATTTGGAGGTGCCATGACAATATGGGCCGTTTCTAGGTTAAATCTATTTGGAAGAGAAGCCATTGAGGTGACCATATCAGTTGTCACCCAGCTTTCCCAGGACCTGATAAATCCAATGTCCACTGAAAGATTACATGTGCTGAAGATTATAGATGTATAATGGCAGCATCTAGTGGTCAAAGGCGGTATTGCCATTATCATATACTTAAGCCTCATTTACACTTTGCAGTTCAGGACGATCAGGTTACGTGTAGATTTGATTACATTATTCCGAAAGTGACCACTCACCCGTTGCTGGATTCTTAGTAGCGTACGTCTGCCTTCCATTCGGTTTTATCCATTTGCCACCGATAAAATGACCAAAGCTTCGTTCGTGACTGTCAAGCCAGGCCTAGAGAGGGAAAAAAACAAATAAAACCATAAGTATAAAAAGATAAAAATAAAATCATAAAATCAGGGAAAAAAAAAAAAAAGACTGATAATGAGAAATCAGGCCTCGCTCGAGAGGCGGCGCGCACTCACCATTCGAGAGGCGGCGCGCACTCACCGCTCGAGAGGCACTTACGGCCAGTGGTGTTGTCACGCCACTGATTCCAGCTGTGCTCTTCCCCATACTGGAGGAAAGAGCTTGTAAGCGCTGCTCTCTTTGCCTTGGAGATCAGTCACCAACGATAGACTGCAGCGGTATCCGGTATCTTAGACAATGAGCCATTAACTATAGAATTAAAAATCCAAGGGTATTTAGCAAAGTTACCCGTTATCAAGAGGACTTTGACATTTTTTGGCCATTGATCATGATGAGAAAAAGCGTTTATTGCCCGCCTTTTGATGGAAACCACGCTTAGAAATGACCAGAGAGGGATTGTTTGGTTTAAAATCTTCTATTGTAAAAGTCGTCTCAAAAATCAGTAATCCACAAGTGAACCCCATGGCAAGTGCTCACTTTTCCTGCAGCGCCACCACAAGCAAAGTGAAGAATTGCAAGTGCTATGTGCAAATGCATATAAATCAATCACATTAGACAAGGTATAGTGCACAGGATTACACATCCAATATAGTCACAAAGAATATAAAGTGCTTATAGTGAAATAGGGAGCAGCAGGTATGACCTGAGTTTGAAAATAATGGCCCCAACGCGCGTTTCACACGATGCCTCTTCCAGGGGGATGGGTATCCTCCCATTTATTTTGAATGATGCTATTGTGGACTTGCTAGCTTTATATGTATAGACGCTAATACCATTTGGAATTACTTAGAACTACTGGCCTATGCATACGCTGCTAACATATGGAGCTTACTCTTGATTTTCACTATAAACTATAACTACTAGTGAACATCAGCTCCCTCCAGTGGTATAGTTTGATATGATCTTTTTTTTTTTTTTTTTAAATTTTGCTAGTTATTTTCCCTTTTTAAAAATATGTTAGCTTTTTTTGGTAATAAAGATTATTATTTCTATGCTACTGGCTGTTTGCTTCCATTAAATTTGTAGGTTGTTGTTGTTTATAGGGAGGTGCCGTATATACTAATTGTGCCTGTAAGTAGGCTTAATGCTCTTAAAATGAACAGGCTGAGCAAGTGACGCACCATGTACTTGACAGTATTACAGCTCCTAGATACGTGGAGCCATCATGTGGGACAGATAGATTGTGGATTACAGCCTCCAGTGATATGGGGGACACGCGCGGCTCGGTCTTATCTTTAGGTCTCTTACACTCTGCAATCACCGAAAATCCACCAGACTGTGAAGGTCAGTGATGAAATACCATGAAGTGCAAACAGATTTTCAACTCCTTCATTCTGATGTTCTTGGGGGTGATGACCCACCGGACTGCGGGGGAGTGACCCCATATAATGAGAGGACAAGGCCAAGGAGGAAGACACAGTGTGTACAGATCATGGGGACTTATCAATGATACCGGGGAGAAAAAACATGGACCAGGGAGCAAGATTGTGACCACTGTAAAAGTCAGCATATATGCAGAGTTAGAAAAAGTTTATTTTTTCAGTAGGAAAAGTTATAAAACTTTTTAAATCACTTTATCAGGGAATTTGTCCTCATTCCTGTAAAAAAAAAAACCATGCTGGACAAAATAAATGAAAAAAAAAATTGTATTTAAATTACTATTTAAAGGGAATCAGAGCAGCATGATGTAGGGGCAGAGAGTCTGGTTCCAGCGATGTGTCACTTATTAGGCTGTTTGCTGTAGTTTCAATTCAATCTGTTTTATCACTTGCACAGCAGTCCAGTTAATTTGTAACTCCACCACTGATTGGCAGTTTGCTGACAGTGTACACAGGAATGTATGCAGGATGTCAGCCCCCCTCTCTTTATAATGCCCCATGCAGGATGTCACCCCCTCTCTTTATAATGCCCCATGCAAGATGTCACCCCCCTCTCTTTATAATGCCCCATGCAGGATGTCACCCCCTCTCTCTATAATGCCCCATGCAGGATGTCACCCCCCCTCTCTTTATAATGCCCCATGCAGGATGTCACCCCCCCTCTCTTTATAATGCCCCATGCAGGATGTCACCCCCCTCTCTTTATAATGCCCCATGCAGGATGTCACCCCCCCATATTATGCCCCATGCAGGATGTCACCCCCCCCCCATATTATGCCCCATGCCTCCATACATTAAAAAAAAAATCAAATACTCACCTCCCTCCTCACCTGCTGCAGCTGCTCGGGTCGGGACTCCAGCGTTGGCGGCGTCTTTCCGCTCTGTGCTCCCTGTGACAGCTCAGGGGGAGGGCGCGGTGGAAAGACTTCACCGCACCCTCTGACCTGAGACGTCACAGAGAGTGCAGAGCAGGAAGACGGCGGATCTGCAGAGGCACGGGGAGAGGTAAGTATCCAGCTGCCGGGGCCCTGAGCAAGCGGGGGAGAAGGGCGGGCGCTGACACCGCTCTCCTCCGCCCATAGCCCAACGGGGTGCGCGACCGCCAGTGGGCCCCCCTGCCTGCTCAGGGCCCCGGCACTTGCCCGGGTGCGCCGGGTGCTGACGCCGGCCCTACTTATATCCTACCTGCCTTTTCAATCATAGGGGCGTGCTTGTCATATTCAGTCAAGGGCGAGCGCAGCATTCACTCACTGCTGGCGCCGTCCATGTATTTGAATCCTGTTCCTGACCAGCGCTGATATTGTGGGACGCAGGCGCACTTGTAGATGTCCGGCCGCCTGCGCAGTGAGGCTCTGTGATTACCAGATTCACTGCGCATGCTCTGGGAACATAGCGCGTTAAAGCGCATGCGCAGTGAGGCTGTGTGATTATGACTTTTTCTTCACTTTGAAAATTGTTTAAGTTGGCTGAGGGACTGGGTGGTTTACCTAGGACAAGGAATGGCCATGTGTAAGAAAAACCGCTACTGATTGTAAATTACAGATTCTGTTAACTACAATAAATAAGTTGGTTAACAAGAAACACTTTGATATAGTGCACTACACAATACAGTTCTCTTTTACACACTGTATAGTTTGCTAAAAGGCACACGTTTTAGTGGGAGAGGCCGAAAAATGAACGAGTAATACAACCGTTTATGGATGCTGTAGTGTGGACCCCTAGAGTCAATTCTCCTGGTGGGCCCTAGGCACCCCAGTCCGACCCTGTATGAGGCCTTTACATGGTATCAACGCCTGCGATGAGAACGCCACATCATAGTAATAGCAGAATCACAAATATAAGATTATATGAACAGATTAAAGCAAGATTTCTATTGCTGGCTGCAGAATGAGTTAACTGGGATATCATCAGTGAGTTTGATCTGACTGGAGAAGTAACTACTCTTGTTTTTATTCTTTTGAGCTCCATTCAGCTAATTTATGATTTATCACCTTCCCTGAGCATACATGGAAATCATGGGGTCCCATAGCAGAAGTAATAATTAAGCCCCCACAAAAACACATTAATATTCAGCGGGGTCACAGAAGAGCATACCTCACAAGTTTGCAACCCTTCCATAGTAATTTTGCCCCAATTGAAGCCCCCTAGTGTTCCCACGTACTAAGATACTCCTTTAATGGCCAAAAATGTGCCCCCAAACACAGTAAGATACCCCCACAGTGAATTTCTCCACTGTACCCTCCACACATACAGTATGATGACTCTACAGTACCCCCGCAAAGTATGATAAACCCCAGTGACCTCTACACAGTATGATGGCCCCCGCATAACCCTCCACACAGTATAATGGACCCCGCACAGCCCTCCACACTGTATAATGGTCCTCATACAGTGTAATGGCCCCCACTATCCACCCAAGCAGTATAATGACCCCCATCAGCCACTTATACAGTATAATGCCCCTCACCACACAGCCCTCCAAATAGTATAATGGCCCAAACACAACGCTCGAAATAAAATAATAGTCCTCACATAAGCCTCTAAACAATATAATAGTCCCCACCCAGCCCTCCAAATAATATAATGGACCCCACATAGGCCTCCAAATAGTATAATAGTCCCCATACAGCTCTTCAAATAATAGAACGGTCCCCACATAGCCCTCCAAATAGTATGATAGCCTGACACATAGCCATTCAAATAGTAGTATAATGGCCCCCACAGAGCACTACAAATAGTATGATGCTCCCCACATAATCCTCCAAATAGTAGAATGATGGCCCCCACATAGTTCTCCAAATAGTATGATGGTCCCCAAGACAGCCCTAAAATTAGTATTTTAGCACCCCAAATATGATGATGCCCCCCAAATAACCCTTCAAATAATATGATGGCCTCCAAGTAGCCCTACAAATAGTATCATGGCCTTCCAGTTTGCCCTCCAAATAATATGATGGCCCTCACAAACTACTTATTAATTAAAAAAAAAATACTCACCTCTCCCCATTCCCCTGCTGTTCTGGTCTTTGCAGCATGTGGTTTGAAACTATGCTCAGCTCGGCACAGTGGACGCGATTTTGGGACGTTATCACGTCCACTGAGCTGAGACATCAGAAGCACAGAGGAGAATGATGGAGGAGGGAGCAGACGGTTCCCTCCTCCATCATTCCTTTCAATTGTATCTGCATCCAGAATGTGGATACAGTTGAAAGTGTGATGCTGGATGCGGGGGGCCCGATGCCTGTGCTGACATCGCCACCTGTCTCACAGTTGCAAAGCAGCTGCGGGGTCTGCCGTTATTAGCGGTATGCCAGTGCCATTGTTATGTGACATGAGCCCCGG
The DNA here is from genome assembly GCF_046119375.1 of Phyllobates terribilis. NCBI lineage: Eukaryota > Metazoa > Chordata > Amphibia > Anura > Dendrobatidae > Phyllobates > Phyllobates terribilis. The sequence continues at coordinate 2,657,215 of NW_027362974.1, read as the reverse complement.
GAGAGCCAGTGCCGAGACAGCTGGTACAACACCAACACCGAAGGTGAATATAAGTGTTATTTTACTGGGGAGAAACATAGGGATTTAGAAGGGGTTGTCTGATTAGTGGACATCCCCTTTAAGTAATCAAGTTCATTAAAGGGGTTGTCCACTACTGCACATCCCCAGCTTATTACATTTAGGACTTCAGCACCGCTTTTTCCGGACATTGCTATGACTTGTTATGTCCTCTGCAGCCAATTAGCAGATGTTGGTCAATAGTCTGTCAGGACGGACATCTGCTCTGAAGAAATAGAGTTTTTGAGACTTGTAGACATTATGGAATAACGTCCATAAAAATATCCCAAGCCGGTATTGGTCCTCCAAGAAGCATGAAGCCCTCGCTGCTACTAACTTACTCCCATACCTGGATCTACCTAGATGATGAAAACACTTGGACTGTAAGGTACAAATCAGGTGAAATTATGAAACCTGGAGGGAATGTCACTTCAGGTTGTGCGTAGATATCCGTAGATAGAAGTCGTTATTTATCCGCCATTAATGAAATGTTTTGTCCATTTTTGCTCCACAAATCTGAGGCCGATGAATGGGGGAATGGCACCAATGCTATGGAGAATGCCTTGAAAATTGAAAAGGGCGTAAATAAGGCTCTGCTGGACCTCCACAAGATTGCTATGGACCATGCGGACCCTCATGTAAGTGACTCCCCCATAGCGTATAGATACCGCGTGTTCATTTTATAAAATATCCTCCATGAAGGAACAGTTCATGTATCTTCTGTGACCTCCATATTGTGCTGTTCCTGGAAATGTAATACCACCTGACTACTAGATGTCACGTTCCCCTTTATAATGGGGGGTGTTCCAACACAAGCTGCATATTATGGCACTGTTATAAAGCTATGGGACAATTCATTAGTGTATTTGCACCTTTTTTTTCTAGTTTTTAGTGTTTTTCATTTGCGCCTTGTTCTTCTTTTAATTTGCGCCTTTTTGAAGTCTGCAGCGTTCCCTTTTTTTTCATTGATCATTATGGGGTTTCCGGCTAATTATCTAATTGTGACTTTTTAAAAAGTTGTCACATTTTTACTCAAATATATTTCAAGTGATTTTGTGTTCTGTAGTCCGGGAGGTTTTTTTGCACAAACTTTGCAACATTTTAGCATGCCACTTTTTTGCGATACAAAGACACAAAAAGGTTTAAAGACAAAAAAAATACAGTTTTGATTTTGGGCAAAATCCATGAACCAGGTGCGCCACTTTCAGGAATTTGGCACAAAAAAATCAAATGATACAAAAGAGAAAAGGGACTTGAAAAAATACAATGTTGTATTGGGCCCTATGACGGCACAGCACAGATTTTAGTAAAGGTTTTGCAGGATTACTAAGAGGGGTTCACATGCTATCAATTGTTAAAAAAACAAGCAAAATGATGACTCGGACCCTCTGATTTTCGAGGTATAAGACTACGTCCCCACAATGAGCTTCTAGTGAGTTTTAGATATAGCAGATTTTCTGCCCCATTAAGTAAAATAGGTTACTTGAATTTTTTTCGAAAATATACAGCATAAAAAACTCACCCAAAACTCATTGTGAGAACGTAGCCTAAGGGTATGTGCACATCATTTAGACGCCGGTGAGTTGTCCTTGGTGAAGCTCTGCCACCGGTGGTTTTCACTCTATACTTTAAAGGGAACCTGTCATGTCCCTAAACGCTATTAACCTGCAGATATGGGGTTAATCTGCAGGTTTATAAAGCTGCCGGGCGTCTTACTGAAAGGCCGGCTACCGGGAGGAAATGCACTTTATTCCCCACGGCAGCCTCCAGCTTTCAGTCATAGAGGCGCGGCCGGCGTGGCTTCAGTCATTGTTCAGTACATAGTGAGCGGCGGCTATAGCCGCACCCTGGCACTGACTGACAGCCGGCTAAGCGGCCCCTGTAACCGCTCCCTGTAAAGACTGACAGCCGGATCTGTACTGATGTACTGCTGAGCTGTCAGTCAGTGCCGGGGCGTTGTTACAGCTGCCGATCACTGTATATTGAGCGGTATCTGAAGTTGCGCCGGAAGTGTGGCACCCCAGGGGTCTGGTTTCCACAGTAATAGCAATATTACGTCTGTGAGCAGGTGGGAGGTTTCCTGGTCAGACATCCTATGCATGCCACACCTCCTGCCCAGTCCTGGGAGGGGAAGAACTTCCCCTATATAAAGCTGGGGCTGAGGCAGGGTTAGAAGAGAGTGAGAGAACACAGACAGAGACACAGTCTGGTCTGTAGTGGAGCAGCTTTAGGAGCAAGAAAGATCAGGAGCTGTGTGGGAGCTGTGCTAAAAGAGATCAGGGGCTGGAAGCTGTAGAGCTCGCCCTGATTGAAGAGTTCTTACCGGACCCGGAGTCCGAGGCTGTGGGGACTAATCCTTACCCAGCAGCAGAAACCGCCCGGCAGGGGATTTCAGGTCCTCTGGCCAAGAAACCCGAAGGCACGGTCACACGCAAGGGACCAGCACCGCCGTCGTGGAGCGGAAGCTACCAGAAGGCCCCGAGTCACCGGCCATACGGGTGAGCACCACACGGTACACTCAGGGACGTGGGCTACTTTTACCCGCCTCTAGCAAGGTAGCCAGAAGAGTACGATTAGTTGGGGAGGCCTACAACTCCGCCTGGCCAGGGAAGATTCCATCTGCTCACGGACTGACCAGGCCCCGATCGCTAGCCAGTACTCCGGGAGGGTCTACCTTTGCCACCAGTAAAGACCCTGAACTACACCGCACCGTCTCTGAGTGTTTCATCATCCACGTCCGCTGCCCTGAGGCCATACCCCTCCCGTTGGGGGTTATACCATCCCCGCTGCACAACCGTACCACCGGCCTCAGCGGTCTGCCCTGCAGCGGCGGTCTCATGACCGCATTCAACGGGTGGCGTAGTCGAGCAATATAACATCTACTGCTAAATACTGCCGCTCAGTTTGACTCCCTGGGCACGGACCGGGTCACCGCCACGAGACTACTACCCCCATCTGATCCGGCTCCGGGTAAGCCCCCGTGCGCGCGATGCCGCACGACACAGCAGGCCCAGGGGCGCGTCAACTTTTGGCGTAGTCGGCAGGATTCCGTGCCCGCAACCACCGGGTACTGCGCGCCTGAAAAAGAGACTTTTAAACTTACCTGTGGTGAAGATTCCCGCCATCCGACGCCATCTTCCACCTCCTTCCCGCCATCCGTGGAGTTTTCCCGCCGTTGGACGCCATCTTCTGCCTTCTTCCCGCCATCCGTGGAGTTTTCCCGCCGTTGGACGCCATCTTGAAGACGCCGCGCAGGAAGAAGAGGGGCGTGGACTCCGAAAAGCCCGCGAGAACTGAAGCCCCGCCTTACGTCCGGACGTTGCGTAAGGTCCTGGAAGGAGCCCAGCAGACGCCGACGTCATAGGAGTGCGACGGAAGGTCCTCGACCCTGACGATCCACTGCGGAGCCGCGGCCTACGGAAGAGGATCATCGCAAGGTAGGCCACGGTCCACTAGGGGGGAGGAAGATGTCGGATACGGAGGAGAGCTTCACTGCCGCAGCCACCGCCAGCGCCACCGCTGCTGCGGTCATGCCTTTCACTATGCCCTATATCCCGGGGGCAGCCTGGCTACCCCAGTACTCAGGGGAGTCACATACCCTGAATGACTTTAGAGAAAAGCTGGATAGCCTCTTCCAGGTGTACCCCCTCACAGAAGAGCAAAAAGTGAGCATCCTGGTGGCCCAACTAACCGGGGCAGCCCAAAGGGAGGTAAAGTCCTGGCCGCCTGGGAGGAGGACTGTCGCAGGGATATTAACCCGGCTGAAGGACACCTTTGATACCCGCACCTCAGCTGAGATTAAGCTTAGATTCTACGGGTGCAAACAGCGAGCACATGAGAATATAAGGGACTATGCACTAAACCTACAAGAGGCCCTGAGAGCCATTAAGCAGACCGACCCTGACGGCGTGGGAAACGAGGACAGGCTGTTGACCGAACAATTTATAGAGGGACTATATTGCAATGCCCACCGAACCCAGTTGCGGGCAATGGCCTTACAGGATCCTCATCTGGACTTTGCACAGTTCAAGGACAGAGCCATTCGGGTGCTCCGAGAACCGGCACCGGGTGGCGTTGTGACCCACAGGCGCCCTACTACCGCTTACCACCAGGAGGCGGCGCCCTTGTCGGCAGGGCCTGTGGGGGCTGATGCGCAGGCTTTGAACAATGACCCGGCTCCAGACCTGCACCATCAGGTCCAAGAGCTAGCTAAAAGCGTAGCTGCGCTAACCCGAACAGTGCAGTCTTTACAGGTTGCTGCTCCAGGGAAGATCCAGCTGGCATCCGGACCGGAGGACATCCCGTGGCGTCGACCAAGGAGGACCCCACCGGCCAGAGGAAGACCCAGCGACCGATACAACGAGGACGGACAGCCCATCTGCCGCCGCTGCAATCAACCCGGACATATGGCAAGGTACTGTCCTTTAAACTGGCACAACCTCGGGTAGAGGGCCAACCCCTAGGAATAAGATCACCAGGCCCATCGAACTGGCGTGACAAATATGTGGGAGGACGTCCAGTCTTGCCTGTGGTACTGGATGGCATTCCTATGAGTGCCCTACTTGACACCGGGTCACAGGTCACCACCATCCCGTACGTGCTCTTCAAGCAGTACTGGAATGACTCGGATATAACCCGCTACCCTGACGACGACTTGAGTATCATAGCCAGCAATGGTCAACCCGTGCCACAGAGAGGATTCAAAGAGATGACCATTAAAATCGGTAGAGTCGAACTGGCAGCACAGGGACTGATCATTGTAGACATTGACAAGCGCGAGAGTCACCCAAAGATAACGCTAGGAACTAATGTGATTGAAAATTGTCTTGCAGAGGTGATTTTCATTTTACAGCAGGTTGCCAAGAACGCCAGCTCCGGCCAGCAGCGAGTGCTCCAAAAAGAGATCCGGGCACTGATGCGGCGGCAACAGGTGGAACTCTCCGGTGGTGAGATTGGAAGCGTGAGAATGTGTGACCCTTTCCCTATTGCCATGCCCCCAAAAAGTGAAATGATGATTTGGTGCCGGGCAGCTATTGGTCTAAGAGGTAGAGACTACCAAGCAATGGTAGAACCCGTCTACTCAGACAGTAGGCCCACCATTTTGACAGCACGGGGGGTGGTTGATGTACGCCATGGGAGGGTGCCCGTTCGCATAATAAACATCGGGAAGAGAGAAGTACACCTGCCCCGGTATGCCACGCTAGCTAAATTGTTCACCATAAACCAGAATTCTGTACAGGCCGTGGAACCCTTGCCTCCATCTCAACCAGAGGAAGGTAACGACTCTAAGAAAACAATAGAGGACTGGTGTCAGCAACTACATTTGGGTACTGACTCCACTCCCTCACACCAGAAACAGGGAGTCTATCGGGTGGTTCAAGAGTACGAGAGAGTGTTTAGTAAACACCCGTTAGACTTCGGGCGAGTAAAGGGGGTAGAACACCATATCCCCACGGGAGACCATCCTCCCATAAAGGAGAGATACCGACCCGCACCCCCTGCACACTACCAACACGCCAAGGGGATGCTTAGAGACATGAAGGAGGCTGGGGTAATTAGGGATAGCTGTAGCCCCTGGGCAGCTCCACTGGTTTTGGTTAAAAAGAAAGACAACACCATGAGAATGTGTGTAGATTACCGGAAAATCAACCGTATCACACACAAAGATGCGTACCCCTTACCAAGGATAGAGGAGTCTTTGGCTGCTTTAAGATCTGCTAACTTCTTCTCTACTTTGGATCTCACTAGCGGGTCCTGTCAGGTTCCTGTAGCAGAGGCGGACCGGCAGAAGACCGCATTCACCACCCCGATGGGACTTAGCGAGTTTACCTGCATGCAGTTTGGACTCTGCAACGCACCAGGAACCTTCCAACGGTTAATGGAATGCTGTCTGGGACACCGAAACTTTGAGACGGTCCTGTTATACCTGGACGATGTCATCGTCTACTCCAAGACCTACGAGGACCACCTGAAACACCTGGCAGAAGTGTTCGAAGCCCTGGCAAACTACGGCCTGAAGGTGAAACCCTCCAAGTGTCACCTCCTGAAACCAAAGGTGCAGTACCTGGGACACGTGGTGAGTGCTGACGGAGTGGCTCCCGACCCTGATAAGATCACCACAATTAAGGAATGGCCAAGCCCCTCCAGCGTAAAGGAAGTGCGGCAGTTCCTCGGGTTGGTAGGCTACTACCGAAGGTTCATTCCGGGTTTCACCAAAAAGGCAGCTCCTATGCAGGACCTCCTGATAGGCCAGTCCAGGAAGGCCAAGAACCAGAAGCCGCCCTTCAGATGGGAGAAGTTGGAAGAAGAGTCCTTCCGCCAGCTGAAGATGGCCCTCAAGGGGGATGAAATCCTGGCGTACCCTGATTACAGCCAGCCCTTTATCCTCTACACCGACGCAAGTAACATCGGGCTAGGAGCCGTACTGTCCCAGATCCAGCAGGGGAAAGAACGGGTAATTGCTTACGCCAGCCGAAAACTGCGACCCACCGAAAGAAACCCTGAGAATTACAGCTCATTCAAGCTAGAATTCCTGGCAGTGGTGTGGGCAGTCACCGAACGCTTTAAGCACTACCTCGCCTCTTCCCGGTTCACCGTGTACACGGATAACAACCTGTTGACACACCTGGATACGGCAAGACTCGGTGCCCTGGAGCAGAGATGGATGGCCCGCCTGTCCAACTTTGAGTTCACAATCAAATACCGGGCAGGACGCTCCAATACCAACGCGGATGCCTTGTCCAGAATGCCAAACCTACCGGACGTGGGGGAAGATCCAGAGGAACTGGAAGAAGTTGAACTTCCCGCGTTCCGCCGGCATGGGACTATCCAGTATTCCCACCGTGTAAGGAGTAATCAATCCGCTACGTTCAACCCCTTACCTCATTACAACTGGGCGGAAACGCAAGACAGTGACCCCGCCGTCCGACTGGTGAAGGAGATGCTGACTCAGCCAGATGCCCGCCTTGACCCAGACGCTCCGGAGGAGGCCAAGCAACTGTGGATTGAGAAGAGTCGACTGTTCCTTTACAAGGGGAAGTTGTGCCGCAGAATGGTTAACTCCCGGACGCATGAACTGATCTGGCAAGTAGTGGTGCCAAGAAGAGACGTGGCTATGGTGCTGGAGGCATACCACAACGGAGCTGGGCACTTCGGATGGAAGAAGCTGGAGTTCCTGCTGCGTGCGCGGTTCCACTGGATAGGCATGAGAGGAATCATCGAGAGGTGGTGCAGAGACTGTGGCCCGTGCCACCTAAGAAGGAAGGACCGTGCCAGCCAGAAGACTCCCTTGCAGCCCATCATCACCCGACAGCCACTGGAACTGGTAGCCCTGGACCATGTGAAACTGGCTCCAAGCAGATCTGGGTATGTCTACGCCCTCACAATCGTAGATCATTACTCCCGGTTCCTGGTGGTGGTCCCGGTCAAGGACTTAACGGCTCAAACAGCAGCTAGAGCTTTCCAGCAGCACTTCTGCCGTCCACACGGATACCCAGAGCAGGTGCTGACGGACCAAGGACCAGCCTTTGAAGCGGAAGTCTTCCAGGAGTTCTGTACTCTGTATGGCTGCCGGAAGATAAGAACAACACCCTATCATCCGCAAACCAATGGGCTCTGCGAGAAAATGAACCAGGTGGTGATAGATCTTCTGAAAACATTGCCCCTGGAAGAACGCAGTCTGTGGCCTGAGAAACTGCCTGATCTGGTGGACCTATACAACCACATCCTGGTAGGTTCTACCAACTGTACCCCGGCTTACCTAATGAGAGCAAGACCTGGTAAGCTTCCTGTTGATCTGGAGATGGGAGTCCTGACACCCGAGGACACTTCACCAGAAGCAGACTGGGACACAGAAAGGCAGCAGCAGTACCGGAAAGTACAGGAGAGCGTGGAGCGAAGTCTCTGTCAAGCTAGAGAAAGACAGGAGAAGACTTACAACCAGTATGCTCCCGCTGTTCCCCTGGTACCTGGAGAGCATGTCTTGAAGAGGAAGAGACGCCTCCACAAGTTGGACGACCAGTGGGAGAAGGACCCGTACACCGTACTGCCCTCAAGCCATGAGAACCCGAAAGTCTGCATAATCAGTAAGGACGGAGGAGAAACCACAGCCATTGTCTCCCGAGATCACCTGAAGAAGTGTCCCGAACAGCTACGAAGCCCTGAAGAAGAACAAGAAGACCCTCGACCCGCAGAGGAAAGGGAAGATATGGTCAGTACTGTGCTCGGAGACTTCCCTCGGTCTTGGACTCAAGTCAATGGCGCTGTTGTGGTACCCGTCCTCACCTTCCTCCAACCAGCATCTCAAGTACCTACAGAGAAACAGGTAGAGCTGGAAGAGCAGCCGGTCCAGGAGGCAGAAGACCCCACACAAGCAGACCAGGAGGATCAACCCTCTGCTTATAGTGAGCCTGCCGTGCCCCTAGTGAGCCAAAGAGCCCGTAGACAGCTGCCCAGTTTACCTTTGACAGCTCCTACACCCCGTAGCTCAGGACCAGTCAGTCAGCTCCGTAGGTCCACTAGAGCCACTAGAGGCCAGTTGCCCGTACGTTGGAGGATCTAAGTGTTTAGACTGTTTATTTGTATTTACCTGTTTTCTGTTACCTGTAAATAATTGTGTATTTTTAGTTATTTTATAGGTGTCATTTAGGGATTATCCGGAATCCTTTGTACATATGTTTGGAGCGTAACCCAGGAAAGGACAAAGACTGTTAAGGACTCGGGGCAGGACAGACCCCTACCTGGTTATGGCTCCCGGTCTCTTGGTGAAATGGACACCTTTGTTTTCTTCAAAGACTGCACCCGGTTGCGGACATGCCGTGACCATCCTAATGTGTTCTTCTTTATTGTACTGTTTCTGTTTTTACTTGTTATGTTTTACAAAAATATGTTTAGTCCCGGAGTACTAAATTTTACTAGGGGGGAATGTGGCACCCCAAGGGTCTGGTTTCCACAGTAATAGCAATATTACGTCTGTGAGCAGGTGGGAGGTTTCCTGGTCAGACATCCTATGCATGCCACACCTCCTGCCCAGTCCTGGGAGGGGAAGAACTTCCCCTATATAAAGCTGGGGCTGAGGCAGGGTTAGAAGAGAGTGAGAGAACACAGACAGAGACACAGTCTGGTCTGTAGTGGAGCAGCTTTAGGAGCAAGAAAGATCAGGAGCTGTGTGGGAGCTGTGCTAAAAGAGATCAGGGGCTGGAAGCTGTAGAGCTCGCCCTGATTGAAGAGTTCTTACCGGACCCGGAGTCCGAGGCTGTGGGGACTAATCCTTACCCAGCAGCAGAAACCGCCCGGCAGGGGATTTCAGGTCCTCTGGCCAAGAAACCCGAAGGCACGGTCACACGCAAGGGACCAGCACCGCCGTCGTGGAGCAGAAGCTACCAGAAGGCCCCGGGTGGATCAGGGAAATGCTGTAGATATAGTATATCTTGACTTCAGCAAAGCATTTGACAAAGTATCTCACACCATCCTTATTGAAAAAATGACCAAGTATGCAATGGACCAGGCAACTGTTAGGTGGATTCATAACTGGCTTAGTGATCGGACTCAAAGGGTGGTTGTAAATGGCTTCACATCCAGCTGGATGAATGTCTCAAGTGGGGTACCACAGGGCTCCGTCCTGGGACCTGTATTGTTCATCATCTTTATCAATGATTTAGATGAAGGAATTGAGGGTAAACTGATTAAATTTGCTGATGACACAAAGCTAGGAGGGATAGCTAATACTAGAGAAGAGAGAGAGAGGATTCAAAAAGACCTAAATAAACTGGAGCAGTGGGCAGCAACCAATAGAATGGTTTTTAACAGGGAAAAATGCAAAGTACTACATCTGGGCAATAAAAATGAAAAAAGCATATACAGAATGGGAGGAATAGAGCTAAGCAACAGTACATGTGAAAAAGACTTAGGTATACTAATAGATCATAGACTGAACATGAGTCAACAGTGTGATGCAGCAGCAAAAAAGGCAAATACAATTCTGGGATGTATTAACAGATGCATACAGTCTAGATCACGTGAAGTCATTATCGGTCTTTACTCCTCTTTGGTCAGACCTCATCTGGAATACTGTGTACAGTTTTGGGCACCACATTTTAAAAAAGACATAGACAAACTGGAGCAAGTTCAGAGAAGAGCGACCAGAATGGTGACTGGTCTGCAAACCATGTCCTATGAGGAACGGTTGCAGGATTTGGGAATGTTTAGCTTGCAAAAAAGAAGACTGAGAGGAGACTTAATAGCTGTCTACAAATATGTCAAGGGCTGTCACATTGTAGAAGGATCATCTTTATTCTCATTTGCACAAGGAAAGACTAGAAGCAATGGGATGAAACTAAATGGGAGGAGACACAGATTAGATATTAGAAAAAACTTTTTGACAGTTAGGGTGATTAATGAGTGGAACAGGCTGCCACGAGAGGTGGTGAGTTCCCCTTCAATGGACGTCTTCAAACAGAGGCTGGACAGACATCTGTCTGAGATGATTTAGTGAATCCTGCTTTGAGCAGGGGGTTGGACCAGATGACCCAGGAGGTCCCTTCCAACTCTACCATTCTATGATTCTATGATTCTATGAGTCACCGGCCATACGGGTGAGCACCACACGGTACACTCAGGGACGTGGGCTACTTTTACCAGCCTCTAGCAAGGTAGCCAGAAGAGTACGATTAGTTGGGGAGGCCTACAACTCCGCCTGGCCAGGGAAGATTCCATCTGCTCACGGACTGACCAGGCCCCGATCGCTAGCCAGTACTCCGGGAGGGTCTACCTTTGCCACCAGTAAAGACCCTGAACTACACCGCACCGTCTCTGAGTGTTTCATCATCCATATCTGCTGCCCTGAGGCCATACCCCTCCCGTTGGGGGTTATACCATCCCCGCTGCACAACCGTACCACCGGCCTCAGCGGTCTGCCCTGCAGCGGCGGTCTCATGACTGCATTCAACGGGTGGCGTAGTCGAGCAATATAACATCTACTGCTAAATACTGCCGCTCAGTTTGACTCCCTGGGCACGGACCGGGTCACCGCCACGAGACTACTACCCCCATCTGATCCGGCTCCGGGTAAGCCCCCGTGCGCGCGATGCCGCACGACACAGCAGGCCCAGGGGCGCGTCAGAAGCTTTAACCCCTTTCTGACATTGTGCATAATAATACGTCCCTGTGCCCTGGGCCTTATGGACCAGGTACGTATTATTACGACACAGGCTGTGCGGGATCAATCGCCACCGGTTGTCAGCTGATTTTGACAGCTGACACCCGGCACTTTAACCCCCTAAATACTGCGATCGCAGCATTTAGCAAGTGAGTGGAGGGACAGAAGCACCTCTGCTCTTGGATCGGAGACCCTGCGCTGTCCTCACGGGGTCCCGATCGTTGCCATGGTGACACGATGTCATCATGACGACACCTGTGTCACCAGGCACCAGCAAGTTAGTTTGACCATGCGCAGTGCATGATCAAACTAGCTTGTGTCTGCAGCACTGACAGTTTACAAGGTATAGCAGTGATCCTGCACTGCTATACCTTAGAACTGCGATCAGCCTGCTGAAAGTGAAAGTCCCATAGTGGGACAAAGTAAAAAAAGTGAAAAAAAAGTTGTAAAAATATTTTTTTAAAAATAAAAAAATAATAAAAAAATAAAATATTATTATGAAGAAAAACAATAAGAGTACACATATTTAGTATCGCCGCATCCGGAACGACCTGATCTATAAAACTGTCCCACTAGTTAACCCCTTTAGTGAACACAGTAAAAAAAAAAGAATCAAAAAACGGTGCTTTATCATCATACCAACGAACAAAAAGTGGAATAAAACGCGATCAAAGAGACGAATATAAATAAAAATTATACCACTGAAAACATCATCTTGTCCCGCAAAAAGCAAGTCACCATACAGCTCCATCAGCCAAAAAATAAAAAAGTTATAGCTCTTAGAATAAAGCGATTTTTTCTATGAAATAGTTTTTATTGTGTAAAAGCGCCAAAACATAAAAAAAGATATAAATGCAGTATGGCTGTAAATGTACTGACCCGAGGAATAAAGCTGCCTTATTAATTTTACCACACGCAGAGCTGCATAAAAAAAACTAAAAAAACAATTACTGAATTGTTGGTTTTTGTTTATTCTGTCTCCCAAAAATCAGAATAGAAAGCGATCAAAAAATGTCACATGCCCGAAAATGGTACCAATAAAAACATCAACTTGTCCCGCAAAATACAAGCTATCACATAACTCTGTCGACCGAAATATGGAAAAATTATAGCTCTGAAAATATGGCGATGCAAAAACTAGTCTTTGCAAAAAAAAAAAGTTTAGTGTGTGACAGCTGCCAAATGTAAAAACCCGATATGAATCTGGTATCACTGTAATCGCACCGACCCGAAGAATAAAGTCATCTAATCACTTAAACCGCACGAGGAACGGTGTAAATAAATAAATAAAACCAATTCTTCACCTGCTGTTGGTTTGTTCATTCAGCCTCCCAGAGTTCGCAATATGGCTCTGCCCACATTTATCCTGTGCTCTACGCTCAGCGCTTACACCAGGGTTTCCATGTAAATCTCTGAAATACGTGATCCAGACGGAGCCTCCGGCGGAAGATTCCCTGTAATGAGGCAGATGGAGGCACCGTCTGGCCTGTGATCCCACGGTGTCCGTCTTTTTATTAGGCGTGAATAAAAGTGCCGTCGGCCACAGTTTTGCGAGCCTCTGACAAAAAGAACACCGCTGAACAGAGGCCACACAGAGTCCAGAGTAATTAACAAATAAAGTAGCACACTGCAAGGCTAAGTATGTAAACATGAAATATGGAATATGAATAGCATTACTGCTGTAGAAAATAGAAATAAATGAGAAATCTTAGCACATAAATTGGCCAATTCATGTGTATCTGGCAGCCGCGGTAAGGCGTTTCTCAGTGCCAGGACCCTACCAATGTGAATACCTCTCTAAGGGACAGGTACACATGAATTGGCCAATTTATGCGCTAAGATTTCTCATTTATTTCTATTTTCTATAGCAGTAATGCTATTTATATTCCATATTTCATGCTTACATACTTAGCATTGCAGTTTGCTACTTTATTTGTTAATTGTATATGGAGGTAGCTTCTCCTAGTAAGCACCTGTTCACACCTATTTCTCGTATTAGAAGTGCCATCAGTTTTTTCTGTTTACAGAGTCCAGAGTTAGGCCGGTTTCACATGTCCTGATATTTCCAGTATCGGAAAAACCGGTACGGGAGATATACGTGTCCATGTGCACCTGTGTGGCAACCGTGTGCCGCATCAGGAGCGCACATTCCGCCACCTGGGAATCAGCAGTACAGTTACCGCTGTTCCCAATCACCGGGTGCTGAATGCTGCCCTCATCATTGTAACCTGCTGGCGCTGTGATCAGCACAACCAAGGGACAATGATGAGAGTAGTAGTCTGCTCCCGCTGTGTCCTAGTGTAAAAATAAGAATAAAATTAAAAAATCCTTATACTCACCTGCCTATCAAAGTAAAAGTGAAGTACCCATAGCTCTTTCTTACATTCAAGCATCTGATGCTGATGCTCAGTCTATGTAGATGGCATCTTAGCTGTTGCTAGGCAACTTCCTTATAAGGTGAGATGCACCTGTAAGATTCCATCACAAGATTCCATCATGACATCACTGCTATTATGACATCATAATTCACAACCACTACTTATACAAGCGTTTACACTTCAGTGTCACTTTGATACCCCGGTGTCATTGTTGTCAGTGTTTAGCTACTTATCTAGTGATATACTGATTGCGCATTTCATTGAAATGTCTGGAATTTCTCCAGACAGACTTCAGGAGTTGGCACTACTCCAGGGGATTCTTACCACCTATACCCCTAACTGTGTGCTACCACTACCCGATGGCGTCCTCAGCTTCACTTACCGGCTGGTTATGGAGCTTGTACGGGACTGCTTGACCAAATACTACCAAGGTCGTATTACCTCAGAATATCTTCAGCATTTACAGCAGAACATCAGGACATTAGTACAACAGGTAAATAGCAGACAATCTGCACAAATTATTATTATTATGTCTAGTTGGTCTCCCTTACTGTATAGTGGTATTATTGGTAGTAATAAAATTTAGACTTTCTTCAGTGTCAGGCAGGGTCATATTTGTAATAGAGATCCCCATTTTGGGAAGAGGGTGTAAAAGTGCAGCATGAGCCTGTATGATTCAAATGTCAGGGCTAGATTTCATTCCTAGTCCAGTCCTTGTCCCTTAGTAAAGACACTTCATTTAGCACCTTAATCCGGATTTCTTATAAATATGTAATTATGATTTTTATTGTGTATAACAAATATTAATAATTTATCTCAGACCATAGAACTAGCCTCACTGATTAGAAATGTAAAGTACCCACAGTTCTTTCTTACATTCAAGCATCTGGTACTGATGCACAAACTATGGTTTTGCCACCTTAACTATTGCTAGGAAACTTCCTTTCACGGTGAGATGCCCCGTTAAGATTCCATCACAAGATTCCATCACGACATCACTGCTATTATGACATCATAATTCACCACCACTAATTATACAAGTGTTTTTATGCTGTATAAAAAATAATAATAATAATAATAATACAAATCAAATAATAATAATGGAATACAAGTTTATTTACAGAAAATTGTTCTTTAGATCGACACCAATATAATATATAAAATGTACCAAATGTGTAGTAATTGTAGCTGCAGATAGACAGGAGTAAAATGGTGACATAAATGGCCTCCTCCATTCTGCACTTTCTCTCATGATTTTCCTTTTGTATTTATTTCCATCTTTATAGGCTGAAGAAAAAGCCCAAAGTGGAAAATTGGCCTTTTTTAAACAACTGGCCCAAAATGTCCTGAATATACTGGAGAGTCCGGCCCGCTCACTGGAGCACCTGGTAAGGAGCCATCATCTTCTATATCACATGTCCTTGTCCCCTCCAGGCAGGCACAGGATATTTCATGACCGCCTGTCCCTGCGGCTCCATCATCTGTGATGGCAGTCTGTACTCAGCGGTGGGAGTTTGTATTTCTGCCTCTGTTTTGCTCGATCATCACAATCTTCCTTCTTGTAAATGCTGCAATTCTGATAACAGAGATCAGTTGTATATACAAGTACCTTATATATTATTGTTGATTTACTGGAGGGAGTGACTGTGTATAGTCCGTCCAATACTGAAATTACCAGTAAATCCAATGTTTAGTCCTTCCTATCTATTGTATATGATAATTTAGTATTTGTGAAATGTTATACTAATTGTACATATTATAACCATCAGGAAACATCCGAAGGTGACTCCGAAGAGGGGCAAACCGTGAACATGCCTGACCCTAATATTAGTCAGTTAGAGCTAAAAACTGATCTGATTGAAGGTAAGCCGATCATCTAATATTTTACATTCAAATATCCAGATATTATAGAGAATGGCAGAGAATATGTAGATTTACTCTTCATTCCCTGTAATGGAGAGGGATCATGTAATTCTACTTCACGCCTGTGTGGTCTTCTCGGCTCCAAAATGAGGGTCATAGATCCCCAATCATGTAATTGTTCAAAAATACCATATTTTGAAGACTATAAGATGCACCGGACCATAAGAAGCAGGTGAAATTTTGGAGCGGAAAATAGGAAAAACATTTTTTTAATAAAATGGTGGAGCAACTTCTAATCCAATTTTGTGGTAACTTTTCTAGGGGAAAGGCGGCGGAAAGATGGCAGCAGCAGGAGTGGGGCGATGCTGCACTGAAGTCCCTGCACTTCCATGGTTTTCAATCTGGTGGACCTTGGGAAAATCTCCACCGGAGGTGGCGCATGCACAGATTGAGATCTCGGGAGACAAGATCTCAATCTGCATGCGCCATCTCCAGAATCCATTTTTCCGAAGTCCACCACACTGAAAATCATGGAAGTGCGGAGTCTCCGGCGACATTTTCTGAAAGCCCAGGGGCCGCTGCATCCTTGCACCGCCGAACACCCCCTCCTCCCAGCCTGGGGCCCACAGCATCGCCCCACTCCTGCCGCCGCCAGCTTCCTGCAGCAGTGACCCTGCGTCCTGGGGCCTCGCTTCACCGCAACCACCCCCCCCCCTCAGTAAGCTACGTTGGGATAAGACGCACCCCCATTTTACAGAAAAAAGTGTGTCTTATAACTTGAAAAATACGGTAATCAGATCCTGAACAATCGCCCAGTGTATCTATCTCTGGATGTGCCATAAATACTGTATATTTAGTATGTGCAGAATACCAGAGATCTAGTTTTTATATCATTTACAGAGATCTTGTCATGTCCTTCATTATATGGATGTGTTATATATTAAGTACTGATATAGACTGATACATGACATCTTTTCATTATTTTATCATTATTTTAGAAATAACTGTGTCGACGGCCAGTACTGATGGTGGAATATGTGAGACACCAGAGATCCACGAATCTGCCAGTGTAAGTATCAGAGGAGACGTCTGTTTATCATCAGATAACGGGGTATGAATTACACATATAATATTATACCCCAGATGACAATGGGATATCTTTGCTTTTATGTAGATCAGATCTATTGTGAGTAATGATGGCATTGTTATTCTGCCTCTTCTGTGTGATGCCCCTTATCATACCCTGCAGTACAGTGATATCTATGCATGGGGAATATCCCCTTAAAATATAATACTGTCTGTGGAGGGTCCGGCTTGCATCATGTCCTCTACATCTGCTGCAATGTAATCAGCGTGGACATAATATAGAGGAGAAGTTCCTGCATCTGGAGCTTTTATTTTCCTGCAGATTCTATGTCTTAATGTCATTTCTTATTATTTCTAGGCCTTGACCGGATCATTGAACTTGGAGACAAGTCCTAGTAAGACCGACTTTAAACCAATCAAACTGATCAGCAGTGGAGCTTATGGGTGAGCTTTATGTTTGCATAATATACATTTCCTAGTGTTCCTTATGACAATGCTTCTGTCTCTGTGCCCAGCCCGTACAACAGAGAAATGCTCTGAGTCCATACTGTCCACAAGAGATGAGCGAATCAGGCAAAATTCTAATTTGCTTGTTCACGTGGACTTGTGAAAATACGATTCAAGGAGAAATTAATGTCCCTTATTATGCTCTGGGGCCTCACCAGGCCCCAGAACATAATAAGCATAAGAAACATACTTATACTCCCCTTACTGCTCAATTCTCTAGCCCCTCCACTTCTCACCGTCACCCGTCCGGTCCTCACTGCCTCTTCAGTTTGCCACCGCTCACGCTATGCAAGGACTTCAGGCTTTGAGAAGGTCTGAGAGAGTTCTATGCAAGAGCATAAAAAGTCACAACATTGTGACACCGTGACTGTTCTTGCGCTTGTGCATAATCCTCCCAGATCTCATCAATGTTGGAAGTCCCGTCCCAGTATGAGAGGCATTTGGATTTCAGCATTAGCAGCAGAGATTTGAGGATGCGGCAAGGAACGGACGGTTGAGGCGGAGGGGCCGTAGAAGTGAGTATAAAAATTTGTTTATTTTTAAACTTTTTTATGGCCTTTCAAGATTTTGAAAATGGTGGCCAACGCTTGACATTTTGCTAAATCCATGAGTAAGCAAATTACAAAAAACAAAACAAACAAAAAAACAAAACGCCATTTTGGTGAATGCAGAATTTTGCAAAATCTGAGTAGAATTTAATTCCACTCAAATGTGTTAGCTCATGTCTACTGGCCACATCTATATGTCATTATTTAGGTCAGTTAGGACGTGACATAGATGAGGACCTCGCATAGGTCATCATTTATGTTGTGTAACTTGATGGATTTCTACATGGATTTCTAGTGACATCTAGTAGTAACCAGACAATCATGTGATGAGGTTTATAGACAAAATGTTAGTAAGAATTCATTATAAATCATGGATTTTCCTTCTCTCCAGAGCCGTCCACTTAGTGCGACACAAATACACAAGCCAGCTATTCGCTATGAAGAAGCTGGACAAGGAGAACGTGAATATTCCAAGAAGACTTGAACGTGCCTTTCTAGAGAGGGACATCCTAACATTTGCTGATTGTCCCTTTGTGGCCTCCATGTTGTGCTCCTTTCCAACTCCTCATCATCTGTGTATGGTCATGGAGTATGCAGCAGGTAAGTCATATCCATTGTGCCTATATCCAGCCTCAATCTGCTTATCTCTAGCATCTTCTCCATAATCTGAATGTGACCACATGGACGGATACATGTCCATACTGCATTTACTATAAGTTATCTGTTACCAAGATGCCAGGAAAATCATTATCTCTGTGAAAGTCTCTGGTGAATGTCCTCACTGAGAATGGCAAAAATATCCACTGAGGATAAAAGGAGGATTTGACTCAATTCTAACAGTTTGTATAGATGAGCATTTCACAGAGTAATGAATAAGAGGCTTGCAGATGAGGCACGGCTCTGTCTTTTTATATTGGGTCACTCTGCTTTATACGCTCTACATTAGGCCTCTTTCACGCTTCAGTATTTCTGGTACGTGAGGTGACAGTTTACCACACGTACTGGAGACACTGACACATGTGCGCACATGTCAGTGTTTCCACGGACCGTGTGTCCATGTGATCCACACGTAGACATGTCTGTTTTTGGCCAGCAGGACGGATCACACAGACCCATTCAAGTCAATGGTTCAGTGTAAACACATACTGCACACGGATGCCATCCGTGTGACATGTGTCGGCGCCTGGGAATTAGCGATAAAGTTAGCGCCGGGTGCTAAACGCTGCCCTCATCATTGTCCCCTGCCGGCGCTGCGATCAGAACCAGCAGGGGTTAATGATGAGGGTTGTCTTCTCCCAGTGTATTTCTACCTGTAAAAATAAGAATAAAAAAAAAATCTATACCCTCACCTGTCCTAAATGTCCCCCACTGTAATCCATGAGACCGCTCAGCAGAGGAGCCGGGGAGAATGACTCCTGCAGCGAGCGGCCCCGAATCTGCGCTGAGCTCAGCGAGCGGTGTCCTGTCACTCACTGAGCTCAGCTGAGGTCTGGCGTCGCTCGCTGCAGGAGTCATTCTCCCCAGCTCCTCTGCTGAGTAGTCGCATGGATTACAGCAGGAGATACTTAGGACAGGTAGGTGAGTATAAGGGTTTTTTTTTATTTTATTCTTATTTTTACAGGTGGAGACACCGGGAGCAGACTACAACTCTCATTATTAACTCCTGCTGGTGCTGATCGCAGTGCCGGCAGGGGAAAATGATGAGCGCAGCGTTCAGTACCCGGCTTTTGGGAATAACGCTAACTGTACACTGATTCCCAAACGCCGGTACGTGTGCTCCTGATGCGGCACACGGACATCTCCGACACAGGTTTTTCCGGTACCAGAAATATCCGGACGTGTGAAACCGGCCTTATACAGTATATAAAGCAAAACCACAAATGAGACTGCTAACACCTTTAACTAATTATATATTTATTTATTGCAAGATACATAGTATATATAGCTCATACTTTTTTGGCCAGAATAGTGTCTCTTTTTTGTATGAGTTACCTTGTTATTTTTAAATATTTATTCCACGTGACTAATAAAGATTCATGCTTTTATATGGGATGTTGCTTCATTGCACTTATTTGTGCAGCTCTTGCACCTTTGTGGTTTTGCTTCATAGACATTTAGTGCAGTCCTAGTTACTATTCGGGTATGCTCCAATGGAGGGTTTTTTGCATTATTATGCAGTATATCTCTGTGTATGACGTCCTGCCCCAATGTCTCCGCTCATTTCTCATTCACACTCCTCATGTGTCATTTACATTGTAACAAACCCTCTCCTGTCATATTTGCTTTCTGCTGTAGGAGGAGACTGTGGCAGTTTTATGAAGAACTATGGGTGTTTACCTGTCCCCTTGGCTCGTCTGTACATTGCAGAAACGGTTCTAGCTGTGGAATATCTGCACAGCTATGGTGTAATGCACAGAGACCTGAAGCCTGAAAAGTAAGTGACACTTGTAGTATAAGAAAGGGGAAAAAAGATATCGTTTATTATACAATCTATTTGCAACTTGGGGCTGACATCCTCTTTTTTTCACAGCCTCCTGATAACGTCAACTGGTCATATTCAAGTTACAGATTTTGGGCTTTCCAAACTCTGCCTCATGAGACCAACATCAGAGATCTACAAGGCTCCAATTGAGGACATCACCAGAGAGTTCCATGATAAGGAGGTAGGCAGGAACTTGTTCTTTACTCATCTCCTCCATTTCTCCTTCTCTTATACTTTCTCATCTAGAAAACGTTTCCACTGATGTTATTTGTCACAATTATGTTCTCTGATCATTATCTCATTCCTCTGTTTTTTCCAGATTGCTGGCTCCCCTCATTACATAGCCCCAGAAGTTATCTTAAAGGAAGGCTATGGAAGGCCAGCTGACTGGTGGTCAATTGGGATCATCCTATATACATTTCTTGTAGGACGTGTACCATTTTATGGGCCTTCCAAATATGACATTTACAGCCATATTGTCAGGGGTAAGTAAAATAATCTGATTGCTGTGTAATGTCATTGTTATTTGAATAGATTAGTTGTGTGATTTAGTTACTTTTGTTAATATAAAAGATTTTTGTTTTGATAAAATAAATTAAGATGTTTCATTTTCTGTAATATTTGCTTTTTACATAACAGATGACATATATTGGAAACTTACTAATTCGGCTTTTCCAGCCACAGCTCGGGATATCATCATTGAGCTGCTCAGAAAAGATCCAGCACAAAGACTTGGGACAGGTAATGTATATAATACTATTATTAATGACTTATTACACCTCTGTGAACAGAAAATGAATAATGAGGATCAGCACTGAGGTTTTGTTCTCTACCAGCTTGGCCATTCCCCATTCTTCATGCTAAGACTTTCAGTACATCTACTTCACTTCGGCTCTGTTACGTCAACCGTTCAGATTAACGCCCCCTTCACACGTCCGTATAAAATCAGTACTGAAACCAGTACCGGAAAAAAACAGTACTAGTGTCATCAGTGTTTTGAATCAGTGTGCCATCAGTGTGCCATCAGTGTTTTTCCGGTACGGCAAAGAAAACGAAATGATAAAGTATCTCTTATACTTTGTAATGTTAAACAGATACAGCGTAAGGAAGGCACACAAATGGCACACGGATGCCATCTGTGTGATGTACGTGTTTTTCAGGGTCCCATAGACTTGTATTGGCACTTGTCATCTGTGCTGCCACAAAAAAACAGCAGCATAGATGATAATGGGTACGGGTGGCATACGTGAAAGAAAAATGGATGCCACATGTAGTGCAAACACGGATATGTGTAGGAGGCCTAAGAAACTTGTCTCTTTGACAATAACTATATCACTATTCATTGTTTTCCTTTTCAAGGAGGAGCAAATGAGATCAAATTTCATCCATTCCTGCGTAACTTAGATTTTGACAACCTTCTAAGTCAGAAGTCGCTGTTCATTCCTGATCTTGAGTCAGAAGAGGATACCATCTACTTTGACAGTAAGTAGAATGAGACATCATCTGCAGAAAGCTGCTGTGTGTCTTGTATTTCATTTTAAGTGAGAATCAGTCCCCACCTTGATTCATGATCAAATGGTGACTGTTCAGGACAAAGTATTATGCTAATAATCTCGATTAACTCTTGTACTTTTCAGCTCGATGTAGCAGACATCAACATATTGATTCAGATGAGGGGGACACAAGTGAAGATAATGACTGGCCGGAAAGCCAAAACTTTCTATCATCTTCGCATAGGCTTTCTAAAGTAAGTATGTGACCAATAAGATCCATACAACCTGTAATTAAAATAAAATTGTAAAATATTAAAATATTTTTTTTTCCTCTTTGTATTAGCTCTGTTCCATCCATACCAAGATGATGAACAATGAAGAACCCAAGTCACCTCCAGGGTATTCACCAGAAAGTGCAAAACAGTCAGACATGTGAGCAAATTATTTTTATGGGGTCCATTCTGATATGTGTTCACAACACCAAATTCAAGACGAGTGTAAGTCGATACTAAATCCAGTATCGATGACCACATGATTGCTGATCACCATGTTTCTGACTTGTGATAACGCTGGTGATGAAAGTTGATAACTATGACCAGCTTTAATTTCCAGTTCATTACAGGAAAATAAATATTGCTAGTGATTCTCCATTCTTGCTGGTAGAAGAGGGTCTTGAGCACAGCATCCCCTTCATGTTATTCAGATGTCCTAATGGGCTTTGCAGACAGGTGTTGTATCCGTATCTATTGTTTTCACTTGTAATTTATATGTTTTTCTTCTACCAAACAGACAGAAAGATTCTCCCCCCTCTAAGTCTGAAGACAACCAGACGCAGAAAGATTCTCCCCCTTCTAAATCTGATGACAACCAGACACAGAGAGATTCTCCCCCCTCTAAGTCTGATGACAACCAGACGCAGAAAGATTCTCCCCCTTCTAAATCTGAGGATGACAACCAGACACAGAGAGATTCTCCCCCCTCTAAGTCTGATGACAACCAGACGCAGAAAGATTCTCCCCCCTCTAAATCTGATGACAACCAGACGCAGAAAGATTCTCCCCCCTCTAAGTCTGATGACAACCAGACGCAGAAAGATTCTCCCCCCTCTAAATCTGATGACAACCAGACGCAGAAAGATTCTCCCCCCTCTAAATCTGATGACAACCAGACGCAGAAAGATTCTCCCCCCTCTAAATCTGATGACAACCAGATGCAGAAAGATTCTCCCCCCTCTAAATCTGATGATGATAAGCAGAGGCAGAAAGATTCTTCCCCCTCTAAATCTGATGACAACCAGATGCAGAAAGATTCTCCCCCCTCTAAATCTGATGATGATAAGCAGAGGCAGAAAGATTCTTCCCCCTCTAAATCTGATGACAACCAGACGCAGAAAGATTCTTCCCCCTCTAAATCTGATGATGACAAGCAGTGTTTCACTGCTGAAGGCAGACAGTCATCCATATTGTCAGGTATGTATAGCTCTATAGGTCATTCTATTGCAGCCTGTGTCAAAAAGTGTAATGTGAAAACAGCCCAACATTTCATTTTATAAAAATCCTCACACTTAGGCTGTGTGCCCACGATGCGTTTTTCAAGCGTTTACGCTGCGGAATTTCTACAGCGTAAACACTTGGGAAACGCTTGGTAAACCTTCCCCCATGGTCTCCAATGCAATTCCGCACTTTCAATGCCCATGCTGCGTATTTTTCCGCAGCGTTTATGCTGCGCTCAAAAATACGCAGCATGTCCATTAATTTTGCGGACGCGCAGCGTAATCGCCGCCATTGACTTGCATTAGAACGCGCTAATTCCGCAAGACTGCATCTGTACTTGCGTAATTGGCGCTTTCTAATGTGCGGATGGTACCCAAGTCTGGAGGAGAGGAGACTCTCATCCAGACCTGGGTACCATAGAATCTGTAAAGAAAAGAATTTAAAATAAAAAATAAAGCTTATAATCACCTTCCGATGTCCTCCCAGTGTTTTGTCCACGCCGTCCGGTCTCTTGCAATGCTCGCGCTGTTGTGAAGGACCTGTCATGACGTCACTGAGTCATGTGACCCATCACATGACTCAATGACGTCACCGCAGGTCCTTCACAGCACCGCGAGCATTGCAAGAGACCGGACGCAGCAGAGATGACACCGGGAAGACACCGGAAGGTGAGTATAATCTTTTTTTTTTCATTTTTTACCATTCTTATTCTTTTTTTTAACTATTACTCGGTCACACTATATAAATCCATGCCGGTTGCATGGATTTAAATAGTGTGACCAACTTGTCAAGCACTTTTCCAAGTGATGCTCAAAATCGTTTGGAAAACTTCTTGAAAAAACGCATGCGAAAGCGCATGTAAAAATGCTGAAAAAACGCTTCTCTCTGGCAGAAAAAACGCATGTAAATCTGCATGTAAATCTGCATACGTTTTTTTCTGCCAGAGAGAGGCAAAAACGCTCTGCATCAAATCTGCTACGTGGGCACATAGCCTCATAGGTTATAATTTTTAATGCATAAGAAGCCATTCAGTCTTCTGCCAAACTGATTCTGAATACTGCACCCATGGCTCCATCTAGGCCTATACTGATCCTTATCACCTTAAGAATGCACTGAGGTTTTAGCTAACTTATTTTAAGATATTACTTGCAGGATGCCGCAGTGTTATCATGTTAATAAGGGGACATAGTTCCCTGGCTAGACACCACATATCGGAAAACCTACAGGTTTCATATTAATCAGTTCACAAGGCAATCTAATTCTCAGACCCTCAGGTGGTTTTATGTATATATGACATATTCTCTCTATTATGGTGCAATAATCAATTACCGGGACTACAGGGTACAAGAATAACAGAATTCTATATAAAGATACAAAGCTAATCTTTTAGGAGTTTATAATATACATCTTTTTCTTGTTTTTTTTATCAGAATCACCAGTTCAGGGGAAAAGAAAATCTGCATCGAAAGATCGACAAAAAACAGAGAAGGTAGAAGAGAGAAGAAGTAGAAGAGGTAAGTGTAACAATAAGCTCCATGTTGCATGATGTCAGTCAGTGAGAAGGAGTCATGTGGAGCAGATATTATCTGTAGGATTACTGACAATGACCCCGTACATCTGTATGGATACGACTCCTCTATCATCCTGTCACAGTGACACTACAGTAGTATCCTCTAATACATACATGTCAAACTCTGGCCCGTGGACCAAACCTGGCCCGCAGGGTGGTTATATTTGACCCACGACAACAGAACCACCACCACTATTTGGGGCCATTATTCTGTATGGAGGACAATGTGGGGCCCATTATACTGTACGGAGGACTATGTGGGGCCATTATTCTGTATGTAGGATTATGTGGGGTCCAAGTTTTTCATTTTGGCCCTCTGTGTGTTTGAGTGTGACATCCCTGCTCTAATATGTAGTCCCATTACTTACATTAGTTATGTCTCTTTGTCTCCTCTCACAGGTTCCACCTTCCGCCGGCTGATATCATCTTGCCGGCGTGGATTATCCAGGGTTGCTCGCTCCATCAGACAAAGCTGCATATTTGCTCCCTGTCATCGGAGCAACACAAACATCTCAATGTGAAAAACCCTTCATGTCTAGTGCCTAGTACAGCATGTCCACCATTAAAGATGCACCTGTGTGGAAGGACTTGTACCATCTACCTGTGGCCTTCTGACCAGCAAGTAACATCTGCAGAAGAAGGCCCTCCAAGAACATCTCTTCATTCTTCCATGTAATTCTTAATAAAAAAAAAACTAAAAAGAATCATTTCAAATTGATTAATGTCCCTTTGCATTTAATGTAATACTACTGACATTTATGGCATATCAGTACTAAACATCATATATGTCTGATGAGAGAATATCGTTTCCATGTTTCATGTTAATCCTCTAATCCTCAGCCAAAAGTGGAAGAGAAGACCAGTGATTCTGTTACATCTACGAATGACAGTCAATCCAGGGAAAAACACCTTCTGATCCATACATTTTTCAGGCACTCTGATCCTTTTACCTTCATGTGGCTCTACTTAAGGTTTATGTATAAGAACCAGTTGGATTCAGTACTGGGCATCCTGGGGGTCCCAGCAGCCACATCCCAATTGTTCAACTAAAAAAGACATACTGTATTATAGTGTGATATATATATATATATATATACACACTGTGTGCAGAATTATTAGGCAAATGAGTATTTTGATCACATGATACTTTTTATACATGTTGTCCTACTCCAAGCTGCATAGGCTTGAGAGCCAACTACCAATTAAGTAAATCTGGTGATGTGCATCTCTGTAATGAGGAGGGGTGTTGGCTAATGACATCAACACCCTATATTATAAGGTGTGCTTAATTATTAGGCAACTTCCTTTCCTTTGGCAAAATGGGTCAGAAGAGAGATTTGACGGGCTCTGAAAAGTCCAAAATTGTGAGATGTCTTGCAGAGGGATGCAGCAGTCTTGAAATTTCCAAACTTTTGAAGCGTGATCACCGAACAATCAAGCGTTTCATGGCAAATAGTCAACAGGGTCGCAAGAAGCGTGTTGGCCAAAAAAGGCGCAAAATAACTGCCCATGAATTGAGGAAAATCAAGCGTGAAGCTGCCAAGATGCCATTCACCACCAGTTTTGCCATATTTCAGAGCTGCAATGCTACTGGAGTATCAAAAAGCACAAGGTGTGCGATACTCAGGGACATGGCCAAGGTAAGGAAGGCTGAAAAACGACCACCTTTGAACAAGAAGCATAAGATAAAACGTCAAGAATGGGCCAAGAAATATCTTAAGACTGATTTTTCAAAGGTTTTATGGACTGATGAAATGAGAGTGACTCTTGATGGGCCAGATGGATGGGCCAGAGGCTGGATCAGTAAACGGCAGAGAGCTCCACTCCGACTCAGATGCCAGCAAGGTGGAAGTGGGGTACTGGTATGGGCTGGTATCATCAAAGATGAACTTGTGGGACCTTTTCGGGTTGAGGATGAAGTGAAGCTCAACTCCCAGACCTACTGCCAGTTTCTGGAAGACAACTTCTTCAAGAAGTGGTACAGGAAGAAGTTGGTATCGTTCAAGAAAAACATGATTTTCATGCAGGACAACCCCATAGAGAACCTGTGGTCCATCATAAAATGTGAGATCTACAGGGAGGGAAAACAGTACACCTCTCGGAACAGGGTCTGGGAGGCTGTGGTGGCTGCTGCACGCAATGTTGATCGAAAACAGATCAAGCAACTGACAGAATCTATGGATGGAAGGCTGTTGAGTGTCATCATAAAGAAAGGTGGCTATACTGATCACTAATTTTTTGGGTTTTTGTCTTTGCATGTCAGAAATGTTTATTTCTATATTTTGTGCACTGATATTGGTTTACCTGGTGAAAATAAACAAGTGAGATGGGATTATATTTGGTTTTTATTAAATTGTCTAATAATTCTGCACAGTAATAGTTACCTGCACAAACAAATATCCTCCTAAGATAGCCAAATCTTAAAAAAACCACTCCAACTTCCAAAAATATTAAGCTTGGATATTTATGAGTCTTGTGGGTTGATTGAGAACATAGTTGTTGATCAACAATAAAAATAATCCTCTAAAATACAATTTGCCTAATAATTCTGCACACCGCGTATATCTATATATATAATCGTCTTATTCCGTCTGTCTGTCTGTCTGTCTGTCGGGGAAATCCCGCGTCACTGATTGGTCCAGCAGCGGCCAATCAGCGACGCGGGATTTCAGAAAAAAGATGGCGGCCGTTAGAGGCTCATCTGCGGGACGGAGCTCAGCGGCGATGCAGCCGGGAGATGACTGGCGCGAGGCTCTCATCTCCCGGCCGCTAGCAGCAGAAGAACCCCGACCGGCGAGCAGCCGCTCATCTCCCGGCTTCTCGCAGCGGAAGTAGCCGCACAGGCAGTGGCGTTGACCTCCATGCGGCTAGGGTGTCAAGGGAGGACCGGGGAGCGGCGCTGCGGGTCGGGATACTTCTGCTGCGAGAAGCCGCTCATCTCCCGGCTTCTCGCAGCGGAAGTAGCCACACAGGCAGCAGCGCTCGCCGGTCCTCACCAATACGTGTTATGTTCTGCTACCAAAGCTAAGGAAAGAGAGGAGATCTGTCCCTACTATAGGACTCAGCTGAATCCCTACGATGTAACAGGGAACCTGATCCTGCGATCAGACCTGCTAAAGTCCTAATCTAGTCTGTACGAAGACCTATAGATGTGGGGAGGGAATCCCTACAAGTACTAAGGACTGGGAGGAATATGGGACACCTCCTAACAGAAATAGTAGCAGACAGAAGAACAAACAAAATAGATAGAACATAGAGGTCCGTAGACCAAGCAAACTAACAGAGTACATACAGAGCACAGGCTAGCTAGAAAGTAGATATACAATGAAGTCCAGCCAAGCCAGAAGGGCGGAGCAGGATTAAATAGGCCAACAAGGTCATGTGACCAGCAAAGGAAAAAAAACCTAACAGCAAGGTTCTAACAGGATCCTCCGGATCCCCTAGGACCAGGCTTATCAGGAAATCTCCTGTGAAACGCTCTGATAAGTCTGGATGCGGAAACATCATCTGACCTCACCCAAGAGTTATCCTCGGGTCCGAAACCTTTCCAGGCCACAAGATACTGCAAACTACCTCTATACCGTCTAGAGTCAAGGATGCGAGAAATTTCATATTCCCCGTCCTCCACCACCGGAGGAACAGAGGCAGAGGTGTCACCATCCGACACAACAGCTTTTTTTAACAGAGAGACATGAAAGACCGGATTAATTCTCCAGGAGGTAGGAACCTCCAACCTAACAGCAGATTGGTTGACAACCTGAAGCACCTTAAAGGGCCCTACAAACTTGGGACCCAATTTCTTAGAAGGAATCCTTAACCGCAGATTCCTAGAGGACAACCAAACCATGTCACCAACAGCGAACAAAACCTCCTGTCGTTTCCTATCAAAGTAGTCTTTAGATTTTCTGTTGGCCTCCTGAAGATTACCACGCACATCCGTCCAAACTCTTTCCAAATCACCGGAAAAATTCTCCTCCTCAGGCACGGCAGATCCCAACTTGGAGAACGACCCAAACAACGGATGTCTCCCAGAACAACAAAAAAAAGGCGAACAACCAGCAGAAGAAGATGTATGATTGTTCAGAGCAAATTCGGCAAGTGGCAGAAACTCAGACCACCCCTCTTGATTGTCTGCCACAAAACAACGCAAGAACTGCTCAACATCCTGGTTTTTCCTTTCTGTCTGGCCATTAGATTCAGGATGATATCCGGACGAAAACGACAAATGAATTCCCAACCTGTCACAAAAGGCACGCCAAAAACGAGCCACGAACTGAGGACCCCTATCAGAAACAATGTCAGTCGGAACGCCATGAAGTCTGACAATTTCCTTGACAAAGGCCTTAGCGAGAGTTTTAGCGCAGGGCAGTTTGACGAAGGGAACCAAGTGACACATCTTGCTAAAACGGTCCACGACCACCCAGATGACAGTAAAACCCTCAGAGGGAGGAAGGTCAGTTATAAAGTCCATAGCCAAATGTGTCCAAGGAGCACTGGGGACCTCCAAAGGACAAAGCAACCCCGCAGCAGGAGTATGTGAGGACTTAGATCTAGCACATATAGTACATTGGCGCACCCACTTACTGACTTCCTTCTGCCATCCAGGCCACCAAAAACTGCGACCCACCAGTCTCTTGGTCTCAGAGATTCCGGGATGACCTGCCAACCGAGATTCGTGACACTCAACAAACAAATCTCTCCTAAAGGTCCCAGGCACAAACAACCTCCCATGAGGAGTGTTAGATGGGGCATTCTCCTGAGCTTTAAGAATCTCATCTTCCAAAACGGAGTCTAAAGCAGCTATCACAACACCTTCTTGTAAAATGTTTTCCTCTTTCTCAGCACCGACTATGGGAGAAAAACTGCGAGACAAGGCATCCGCCTTAACATTCTTAGTACCAGGGATGTAAGTAACGGAGAAATTAAACCGCGAGAAAAACAGTGCCCACCTAGCCTCACGGGCATTCAGGCGCTTGGCAGCGTCAAGATATATCAGATTTTTATGATCCGTAAGAACCTGAACGGGAAATTCCGCACCTTCCAAGAAGTGGCGCCAGTGTTCAAATGCGAGTTTAATAGCCAATAATTCCCGATTACCAATATCGTAATTCAATTCAGTCTCCGAAAATTTTTTTGAAAAAAAGGCACAGGGATGTAATCCATCCCCGTTATCCTGAGACAATACTGCGCCAACCCCCACAGAGGAAGCATCAACCTCAACCAAAAACGGCCTAGTAACATCAGGCTGCATAAGGATGGGAGCAGAGGTGAACCTCTCCTTGAGATACACAAAAGCTTCAATGGCCTCAGAAGACCACTGAACCGCATCAGCACCTTTCCTGGTGAGATCAGTCAGAGGTTTGACAATACTAGAAAAATTTTTTATGAATTTTCTATAGTAATTGGCGAAACCCAAAAACCTCTGTATCGATTTCAAACCAATAGGCCTAGGCCATTCCTGCACAGCCTGAACCTTAACCGGATCCATCTCAAAACCTTTGCTGGAGATAATGTAGCCCAAAAAACTAATTCTCTGTACAGCGAACTCACATTTCTCCAGCTTAGCAAAAAGCGAATTGTCCATTAATAACTGTAATACCTCACGCACGCTCCGCCAATGAGACTCCAGATCTGGCGAATAAATCAAAATGTCATCCAAATACACAACCACATTTTTACCGATCAAAGGTCTAAGGATGTCATTAATCAGATTCTGAAAAAATGCAGGAGCATTAGTAAGACCAAAAGGCATAACCAGATTCTCAAAATGACCCACAGGAGTGTTAAAAGCAGTCTTCCATTCATCACCCTCCTTCATGCGCAACAGATTGTATGCCCCCTTAAGGTCAATTTTAGAGAACCACTTGGCCCCCAATAACTGGTTAAACAGATCAGGAATCAATGGCAGTGGGTAAGGATTGCGTACCGTAATTTTGTTAATCTCACGAAAATCCAGACAAGGACGTAAACCGCCGTCCTTTTTTTTTACAAAAAAAAATCCAACCGCCACAGGAGACTTAGAGGGCCTAATGTGACCGGCGGCCAAACTTGTCTGCATGTATTCCTCCAAAGCCTTCCTCTCAGGAATAGTAAGGTTAAATAAACGACTTTTAGGAAGAGTCGCTCCAGGGACAAATTCAATAGAACAATCATAGTCTCTATGGGGAGGCAAAACCTGCGATTCTTTCTCAGAAAAAACTCTCCAAAAATCCTGAATAGGAACAGGCAATTCTCCCCTATCCAAAGCTGCAATACGCCCGTTACAACACTTGTCATAACATTTATGGCTCCAGGATTTAATTTCACTGGTAGACCAATCCAGTACAGGATTGTGAAATTTTAACCAGGGCAAACCCAATATTACTGGAGAAGGCAAGTTATTCAACACTACCAAATCCAATTTCTCATGGTGAACACCATTAATAGTGAGAGGAAATTCACAGACCTTGAGAGTAATATTCTTCAAAGGGGAGCCATCCACAGAAACCACAGCAATGGGGGATGATAAAGGTTCAGGTTTTAAATTGAGTTTTTCCACGAATCCCCCATCAATTACATTCAGTGTAGACCCGCAATCAATAAACACCCGAAATTCCATTAATTTTTCCTGAGCAATCGTGGAAGCAGCTAAAAATATACCCTTGGAATTTAAACAGGCAATACGGGCGTGACTGACCATTTTTTTTTTCTTTCTTCATACGAAGCTCACAGCCTTTAATCAAATGACCAGATTTCCCGCAATAGAAACACAAGCCTTCTGAAAAACGACGGTGTTTTTCTTGAGAGCGAGGTGCCACCGATCCAATCTCCATCGGTTCACCACTGTTAGTACACACATTATCATAACCAGAAACTGACATAGCAGAGGATTTGCTCTCATTAACCCTAGCACGCAGTCTTCTATCCACCCGTATAGCTAATTGCATAGCCTGTTGCAAATCCTCAGGTGTAGGATAAGCAATTAGCAGGTCTTTAACCCTTTCACTGAGCCCAGCAAGAAATAGACTTTTCAGAGCAGAATCGTTCCACCCTGTTTGAGTAGACCAACGACGAAAATGTGTACAATATTTTTCCATATTACCTGATCCTTGTTTTAAACGTCTCAACTCAGTCTCAGCTGATGCCACACGGTCAGGATCATCATATAATAGTCCTAAAGCAGAAAAAAAAACTATCCACTGATCTGAAGCATGTATCACTAGGTTGCAAAGAAAAGGCCCACTCCTGAGGCTCTTTGCGCAAAAGTGACATTATGAACCCTACGCGCTGGGATTCATCCCCAGAGGACTTGGGTCTCAAACGAAAATACAATAAGCAAGCATTTTTAAATGAAAAAAATTCTCGATGTTCACCAAAAAATAAATCCGGCAAACATACCTTAGGCTCCAAGAAATATGCTCCAGGACAGTTACTCACGTGCTGACGGAGCTCGGCCACTTCCAGAGAGAGTCCCTGCAGGTGTTTAGCCAAATCCTGAACCGACACCATGATGGAACAAAAAAAATCTTTCCTTAGAGAATTTACAGGCTGGACTTACTGTTATGTTCTGCTACCAAAGCTAAGGAAAGAGAGGAGATCTGTCCCTACTATAGGACTCAGCTGAATCCCTACGATGTAACAGGGAACCTGATCCTGCGATCAGACCTGCTAAAGTCCTAATCTAGTCTGTACGAAGACCTATAGATGTGGGGAGGGAATCCCTACAAGTACTAAGGACTGGGAGGAATATGGGACACCTCCTAACAGAAATAGTAGCAGACAGAAGAACAAACAAAATAGATAGAACATAGAGGTCCGTAGACCAAGCAAACTAACAGAGTACATACAGAGCACAGGCTAGCTAGAAAGTAGATATACAATGAAGTCCAGCCAAGCCAGAAGGGCGGAGCAGGATTAAATAGGCCAACAAGGTCATGTGACCAGCAAAGGAAAAAAAACCTAACAGCAAGGTTCTAACAATACGATTCTGCTCCCCGGTCCTCACCTATACGATTCGCTGATTGGTCGCGGTCTCTGGCCGCGACCAATCAGTGATCTTGGCGCAAAAGTTAAACACCGCTGTGCTGATTGGTCGCGGCCGCTGCCCGCGACCAATCACCGATTTGGACGCCACATTTAAATAGCGGCCACGACCAATCACCGATCTTGGCGCAACATTTAAACACTGCTGTGCTGATTGGTCACAGACGCTGCCCGCGACCAATCAGCGATTTTGGCGCCAAATTTAAACACTGCTGTGCTGATTGGTCGCGGACGCTGCCCGCGACCAATCAGCGATTTTGGCGCCAAATTTAAACAATGCTCTGCTGACTGGTCGCGGATGCCAGCCACGACCAATCAGCGAGATTGGCGCCAAATTTATACAACGCTCTGCTAATTGGTCGCGGACACCAGCCACGACCAATCAGCGAGATTGGCGCCAAATTTAAACAATGCTCTGGCGCCAAATTTAAACAACGCTCTGCTGATTGGTCGCGGTCGCCAGCCGACCGCGACCAATCAGCGAGATTGGCGCCAAATTTAAACACCACTCTGCTGATTGCGCCCAGTCGGCCGCATACATATTCTAGAATACCCGATGCGTTAGAATTGGGACACCATCTAGTATATATATAAATATATTCACTTGTGGAAAACCCTTTTAACTAGGGCTGTGGTGTCAGTAAGTCAAATTTCCAACTATAATAATTACTAATACCAAATATACTGCAACAAATAATAGTAAATATTCAGCAATTTATGCATGAAAATAATTTATAATATACAATATTAACACTATATAAGTATTTACATTTTTTTCTACCTGCAGTTGGAGTTGGTACGTTCTTCTGATACTAACTCCACAGCTCGGCTTTTCCTTCTTTCCTGCTCCTCTAACATAAAAGTACAGCAATTAATTACGACAAGTTAATCATTTAAATGCTGCTGTCAATCTCTGACAGCAGCACGTAAATGTAACCAGTGCCACTGCTTCCATTTACCAGCTCCCATCTGTGCCCTGTGACATGATCTCGGGGGCTGATGGGTCACTAGGACAGTGAGGGCCCTGTGCCCGCTGTCTTGGTGCTCCTCTGGAGCTCATCTGTATGCTGAGCTTCAAAGGAGACCGAGATTTAGGCTACCGTCCCACTATCAGTATTTGGTCCAATTTCACCACAAATGGATTTTTTTCCCCATTTTTAGTACATTGAATAGTAAAATGAATCATTCAAAACTACAAGTAACCCCAAAGTCATGCCAGTTTCCATGGCCCAGAAGATTCTCTGAAGGAAGAGTGTCATTGGGTGACTGCTTCTTTGGTAAATACCATAAACATTAGCACTTAAAAAGGTCCATATGTCTGGAACCGTATAGATGATTTCGAAAGAAACAAAAAAAAGCTCAGTGATAAGAAACAGATGATGGTTATTAATGGAACACACTAACTGGGTCACATTTAAAAGTGGTGTACCCCAGGAGTCAGTATTGGGACTTCTATTTAATACAATTATTAATGACCTTTTGGGGGGTATACAGAGTAAAATTTCAATATTTTCAGATGATCGTAAACTCTGCAAGGTTATCAGTACATAGGAGGATAATGTAATATTACAGAGGGATTTATGTAAGCTTGAGGTTTGGGCTGAAAAATGGCAATTGAAGTTTAATGTAGATAAATGTTCATGCTTGGGACAAATTACAATGTACAATTATGTACTAAACACTGGGAAAACCATCACTGGAAAAGACTTGGGTGTATGGGTGGACAGCAAACTCAACTTTAATAACCAGTGCTAGGCCGCTGCTGCCAAGGCAAATAGAACCATGGAAGCATTAAAAGAGGCATAGATGCTTATGATAAGAACATAGTTTTGTCTGTATACAAGTCACTAATTCAGCCACATTTAGAATACTGTGTATAATTTTGGTCTTTGGTGTATAAGACGGATATAGTTGAACTAGGACGTATGCAGACAAATGCAACCAAGGTTATTAAGGGAATTGGTGCACTGCAATTCCAAGACAGGTTATCAAAGTTAGGGTTATTCAGTTTGGAATAATGAAGGTTTAAGGGCGATCTTATTACAATGTACAAATATAAGAAGAAACAGTATAGAGATCTTATTAAGGAACTTTTTACAGGCGTCTGTCCTGTGGGGGTGCATGTATATAGTTCTGGGCAACCCGCCTGATCTAATACTATGGGCGTCATCAATACGCTGCAAGCAAGACATCAATAGGCTGCAAGCCAGACACTGTGTATCACACATATCTGTGTGACTGGCGCCCTATGCAGACTCCAT
The DNA here is from genome assembly GCF_046119375.1 of Phyllobates terribilis. Lineage (NCBI taxonomy): Eukaryota > Metazoa > Chordata > Amphibia > Anura > Dendrobatidae > Phyllobates > Phyllobates terribilis. The sequence goes on along the minus strand of NW_027362974.1, from coordinate 2,622,300 downwards.
CGGTGTGCATGTATAATACTACACAGCCACCCCCTCCATGAATTGGTAGGTTAGTGAGTGGCTGTCTGCATCAGTATTTTGCACATGTGCTGCCCCCGCCTTTATCATGGAGGCTTGCTGCATCCTGCAGTGCATTGGTAATCTGACCTGGTGTTGGTAAGGCATTATCTTTTACTGTGATGTTTTTTGAAATTATGTCCAATGTTCACCATTTTTAATATTCAGACTTTCGGGAACATCATATTGTAATTGTTGATTTACTAAACAAGTTCAAGTATGGCCCGGATGCTTTTGTTGAAAAATATATTACAGGTTATGGGAACTAGATTCTGTGATAGGACGTTCATCCAGGGAACTAGTCTAATTGCCATTAGTGGAGTTGGGAAGGATTTTTTCGTTAATAGGGGGCAATTAGCATCTGCCTCATGGGTCTTTTGCCTTCCTTTGTATCAACATGTTAGGTTATAGGTAGAACACAATGGATGTCTTCTTTCAATGTACTGTGTGGGGAAATGTATTGTCAGGGGGAATCATACTGTACATCATGCTGTGTGTAATAGGACCGTGGGGGCATCATATTGAGTGTGATAGCCACTGTGGGGCCATGAAAGTGGTATCATACTGTGTGTAGGCATATATGAGGAATTGGACTAGATTAGAATACTGGCATTCGAGAAAGAATGTCACACCGATTGTACTCCCGGGATTATGGTGTGCTGTGTAATAATATATGGTAGCAGGACCCCTCTAGTCTTCATTCCAGGTATACTAACTGCTCAGTGTTACATTGATTTGGTCGTGGAACCAGTGATATGGACATTTCTTAAACGTGCCTCAGTAACTATTTTTCAACATGGAAATGTTAAGCTACATGTTGCAGGTGCTACTGTGAGCAGCATGCTTGACTTAAACATGATACCATGGCCAGAAGCATCTCCGGATTTGACTCCCATCAAGCACTTCATTGGTCGAGCATTGCAAAAGGAGTTGCCGTCAGCAGATCTTGATGATTTGTGTGCCCAAGTGCATTCATTATTCCTCTCTGCTCTGCCTTGCTCACCGCTCCGGCGGTTCCTCTCTGCTCTGCCTTGTCCACCGCTCTGGCGGTTTCGCCCTGCTCTGCCTTGCTCACCGCTCTGGCGGTTCCTCCTGCTCTGCCTTGCCCACCGCTCCGGCGGTTTCGCCCTGCTCTGCCTTGCTCACCGCTCTGGCGGTATCTCTCTGCTCTGCCTTGCCTACCGTTCCAGCGGTTCCTCTCTGCTCTGCTTGTCTACCGCATCTGCGGTTCTGTTCCTGAATCCCAGTTTGTACTGGACCCTATCCAGCCTGCGCTCCAACCTGCTAGTGCCTCCCTGTCTGCACTCCAGCCGTGTTTGCCAGTACCCCCCTGTCTGCATACCAGCCGTGCCTTGCCAGTGCCCTCCTGTCTGCATACCAGCCGTGCTTGCCAGTATCCTCTTGTCTGCACTCCAGCCGTGCCTGCCAATACCCAACTGTCTGTGTGCCAGCCTAACCTGCCCGTTCCTGCATTCCCCGGTGTGGGTCAACAGCTGTGACCGGGGTCTAACCTGGAGTAGCACCTGGTCCCTCTGCTCGGTTCCTCCTTGGTTCACGGAGTCGTTAGCCTCCGTGCGACCTTGGTCGGATCGGGTAGATACTTAGTTATGCCCCTCCAGGCACTCCTCGGTTCATGGTACAGTGGGATCACTAATCACGCTCACGCCAGTCAGTCCAGGCACGAGTGTAACAGTTTTATTTATGTTGTATCGTGTTTGAAGGTTGCCTTTTCCTGATGGCAGGTTTCAGCTCTTTCCAAAGATGCTCAATAGGATTTAGGTCAGGGCTCATAGAAGGCCACTTCAGAATAGTTGAAAGTTTTCCTCTTAGCCGTTCTTGGGTGTTATAAGCTGTGTGTTTTGGGTCATTATCCTGTTGCAAGACCCATGACTGAGACCAAGCTTTCTGACAATGGGTAGCACATTTCTCTCTAGAATCCCTTGATAGTCTTGAGATTACATTTTACCCTGCACAGATTCAAGACACCCTGTGCCAGATGCAGCAAAGCAGCCCGAGAACATAACAGAGCTCCTCCATGTTTCACAGTAGGGACAGTGTTCTTTTCTTGATATGCTTCACTTTTCCGTCTGTGAACATAGTGCTGATGTGCCTTGCCAAAAACTTCAATGTTTGTCTCATCTATCCACAGGACATTCCCCCAGAAGCTTTGTGGCTTGTCAACATGTAGTTTGGCAAATTCCAGTTTGGCTTTTTTATGAAATTTTTTTCAACAATGGTGTTCT
>NW_027362974.1:2582500-2617500 GCF_046119375.1 Phyllobates terribilis | reverse complement strand
CATAGTCCTCGTACAGTATAATGGGCACCACATATCTCCATACAGAATACTGGCCCCCATATAAGGCCGCATACGGAATACTGGCCCCCATATAAGGCTCCATAAAGGAATACTGGCCCCCATATAAGGCCCCATACGGAATACTGGCCCCCATATAAGGCCCCATATGGAATACTGGCCCCCATATAAGGCCCCATACGGAATACTGGCCCCCATACGAAATACTGGCCCCCATATAAGGCCCCATACGGAATACTTGCCCCCATATAAGGCCCCATAAAGGAATACTGGCCCCCATATAAGACCCCATGAAGGAATACTGGCCCCCATATAAGGCCCCATACGGAATACTGGCCCCCATATAAGGCCCCATACGGAATACTGGCCCCCATGTAAGGCCCCATACGGAATACTGGCCCCCATATAAGGCTCCATACGGAATACTGGCCCCCATATAACGCTCCATACGGAATACTGGCCCCCATATAAGGCTCCATACGGAATACTGCCCCCCATATAAGGCTCCATACAGAATACTGGCCCCCATATAACGCTCCATACAGGATACTGGTCCTCTTATAAAGCTCCATACAGGATACTGGCCCCCATATAACGCTCCATACAGGATACTGGTCCCCTTATAACGCTCCATACAGGATACTGGCCTCCATATAATGCTCCATGCAGGCTGTTACCCCCCACATAATGCCCCATACAGGCTGTCTCCCCCCTTATAATGCTCCATGCAAGCTGTTACCCCCCACATAATGCCCCATACAGGCTGTCCCCCCACCGTATAATGCTCCATGCAGGCTGTTCCCCCCACATAATGCACTAAGCAGGCTGTCCCCCCCCCTTATAATGCCCCATGCAGGCTGTTCCCCCCTTATATTGCCCCATGCAGGCTGTCACCCCTCCTCTTTATAATGCCCCATGCAAGATGTCACCCCCTCTCTCTATAATGCCCCAAACAGGATGTCACCCCCCCTCTTTATAATCCCCAATCAGGATGTCACCCCCCCTCTTTATAATGCCCCATTCAGGATGTCACCCCCTCTCTTCATAATGCCCCATGCAGGATGTCACTCCCCTCTGTTTATAATGCCCCATGCAGGATGTCACCCCCTCTCTTTATAATGCCCCATGCAGGATGTCACCCCCTCTCTTTATAATGCCCCATGCAGGATGTCACCCCCTCTCTTTATAATGCCCCATGCAGGATGTCACCCCCTCTCTTTACAATGTCCTATGCAGGATGTCACCCCCCTCTCTTTATAATGCCCCATGCAGGATGTCAGCCCCCCTCTCTTTATAATGCCCCATGCAGGATGTCACCCCCTCTCTTTATAATGCCCCATGCAAGATGTCACCCCCCTCTCTTTATAATGCCCCATGCAGGATGTCACCCCCTCTCTCTATAATGCCCCATGCAGGCTGTCACCCCCTCTCTCTATAATGCCCCATGCAGGATGTCACCCCCCCTCTCTTTATAATGCCCCATGCAGGATGTCACCCCCCCTCTCTTTATAATGCCCCATGCAGGATGTCACCCCCCCTCTCTTTATAATGCCCCATGCAGGATGTCACCCCCCCCCCCATATTATGCCCCATGCCTCCATACATTAAAAAAAAAATCAAATACTCACCTCCCTCCTCACCTGCTGCAGCTGCTCGGGTCGGGACTCCAGCGTTGGCGGCGTCTTTCCGCTCTGTGCTCCCTGTGACAGCTCAGGGGGAGGGCGCGGTGGAAAGACTTCACCGCACCCTCTGACCTGAGACGTCACAGAGAGTGCAGAGCAGGAAGACGGCGGATCTGCAGAGGCACGGGGAGAGGTAAGTATCCGGCTGCCGGGACCCTGAGCAAGCGGGGGAGAAGGGCGGGCGCTGACACCGCTCTCCTCCGCCCATAGCCCAACGGGGTGCGCGACCGCCAGTGGGCCCCCCTGCCTGCTCAGGGCCCCGGCACTTGCCCGGGTGCTGACGCCGGCCCTACTTATATCCTACCTGCCTTTTCAATCATAGGGGCGTGCTTGTCATATTCAGTCAAGGGCGAGCGCAGCATTCACTCACTGCTGGCGCCGTCCATGTATTTGAATCCTGTTCCTGACCAGCGCTGATATTGTGGGACGCAGGCGCACTTGTAGATGTCCGGCCGCCTGCGCAGTGAGGCTCTGTGATTACCAGATTCACTGCGCATGCTCTGGGAACATAGCGCGTTAAAGCGCATGCGCAGTGAAGCTGTGTGATTATGACTTTTTCTTCACTTTGAAAATTGTTTAAGTTGGCTGAGGGACTGGGTGGTTTACCTAGGACAAGGAATGGCCATGTGTAAGAAAAACCGCTACTGATTGTAAATTACAGATTCTGTTAACTACAATAAATAAGTTGGTTAACAAGAAACACTTTGATATAGTGCACTACACAATACAGTTCTCTTTTACACACTGTATAGTTTGCTAAAAGGCACACGTTTTAGTGGGAGAGGCCGAAAAATGAACGAGTAATACAACCGTTTATGGATGCTGTAGTGTGGACCCCTAGAGTCAATTCTCCTGGTGGGCCCTAGGCACCCCAGTCCGACCCTGTATGAGGCCTTTACATGGTATCAACGCCTGCGATGAGAACGCCACATCATAGTAATAGCAGAATCACAAATATAAGATTATATGAACAGATTAAAGCAAGATTTCTATTGCTGGCTGCAGAATGAGTTAACTGGGATATCATCAGTGAGTTTGATCTGACTGGAGAAGTAACTACTCTTGTTTTTATTCTTTTGAGCTCCATTCAGCTAATTTATGATTTATCACCTTCCCTGAGCATACATGGAAATCATGGGGTCCCATAGCAGAAGTAATAATTAAGCCCCCACAAAAAAACATTAATATTCAGCGGGGTCACAGAAGAGCATACCTCACAAGTTTGCAACCCTTCCATAGTAATTTTGCCCCAATTGAAGCCCCCTAGTGTTCCCACGTACTAAGATACTCCTTTAATGGCCAAAAATGTGCCCCCAAACACAGTAAGATACCCCCACAGTGAATTTCTCCACTGTACCCTCCACACATACAGTATGATGACTCTACAGTACCCCCGCAAAGTATGATAAACCCCAGTGACCTCTACACAGTATGATGGCCCCCGCATAACCCTCCACACAGTATAATGGACCCCGCACAGCCCTCCACACTGTATAATGGTCCTCATACAGTGTAATGGCCCCCACTATCCACCCAAGCAGTATAATGACCCCCATCAGCCACTTATACAGTATAATGCCCCTCACCACACAGCCCTCCAAATAGTATAATGGCCCAAACACAACGCTCCAAATAAAATAATAGTCCTCACATAAGCCTCTAAACAATATAATAGTCCCCACCCAGCCCTCCAAATAATATAATGGACCCCACATAGGCCTCCAAATAGTATAATAGTCCCCATACAGCTCTTCAAATAATAGAACGGTCCCCACATAGCCCTCCAAATAGTATGATAGCCTGACACATAGCCATTCAAATAGTAGTATAATGGCCCCCACAGAGCACTACAAATAGTATGATGCTCCCCACATAATCCTCCAAATAGTAGAATGATGGCCCCCACATAGTTCTCCAAATAGTATGATGGTCCCCAAGACAGCCCTAAAATTAGTATTTTAGCACCCCAAATATGATGATGCCCCCCAAATAACCCTTCAAATAATATGATGGCCTCCAAGTAGCCCTACAAATAGTATCATGGCCTTCCAGTTTGCCCTCCAAATAATATGATGGCCCTCACAAACTACTTATTAATTAAAAAAAAAATACTCACCTCTCCCCATTCCCCTGCTGTTCTGGTCTTTGCAGCATGTGGTTTGAAACTATGCTCAGCTCGGCACAGTGGACGCGATTTTGGGACGTTATCACGTCCACTGAGCTGAGACATCAGAAGCACAGAGGAGAATGATGGAGGAGGGAGCAGACGGTTCCCTCCTCCATCATTCCTTTCAATTGTATCTGCATCCAGAATGTGGATACAGTTGAAAGTGTGATGCTGGATGCGGGGGGCCCGATGCCTGTGCTGACATCGCCACCTGTCTCACAGTTGCAAAGCAGCTGCGGGGTCTGCCGTTATTAGCGGTATGCCAGTGCCATTGTTATGTGACATGAGCCCCGGGAGAGCCAGTGCCGAGACAGCTGGTACAACACCAACACCGAAGGTGAATATAAGTGTTATTTTACTGGGGAGAAACATAGGGATTTAGAAGGGGTTGTCTGATTAGTGGACATCCCCTTTAAGTAATCAAGTTCATTAAAGGGGTTGTCCACTACTGCACATCCCCAGCTTATTACATTTAGGACTTCAGCACCGCTTTTTCCGGACATTGCTATGACTTGTTATGTCCTCTGCAGCCAATTAGCAGATGTTGGTCAATAGTCTGTCAGGACGGACATCTGCTCTGAAGAAATAGAGTTTTTGAGACTTGTAGACATTATGGAATAACGTCCATAAAAATATCCCAAGCCGGTATTGGTCCTCCAAGAAGCATGAAGCCCTCGCTGCTACTAACTTACTCCCATACCTGGATCTACCTAGATGATGAAAACACTTGGACTGTAAGGTACAAATCAGGTGAAATTATGAAACCTGGAGGGAATGTCACTTCAGGTTGTGCGTAGATATCCGTAGATAGAAGTCGTTATTTATCCGCCATTAATGAAATGTTTTGTCCATTTTTGCTCCACAAATCTGAGGCCGATGAATGGGGGAATGGCACCAATGCTATGGAGAATGCCTTGAAAATTGAAAAGGGCGTAAATAAGGCTCTGCTGGACCTCCACAAGATTGCTATGGACCATGCGGACCCTCATGTAAGTGACTCCCCCATAGCGTATAGATACCGCGTGTTCATTTTATAAAATATCCTCCATGAAGGAACAGTTCATGTATCTTCTGTGACCTCCATATTGTGCTGTTCCTGGAAATGTAATACCACCTGACTACTAGATGTCACGTTCCCCTTTATAATGGGGGGTGTTCCAACACAAGCTGCATATTATGGCACTGTTATAAAGCTATGGGACAATTCATTAGTGTATTTGCACCTTTTTTTTCTAGTTTTTAGTGTTTTTATTTGCGCCTTGTTCTTCTTTTAATTTGCGCCTTTTTGAAGTCTGCAGCGTTCCCTTTTTTTTCATTGATCATTATGGGGTTTCCGGCTAATTATCTAATTGTGACTTTTTAAAAAGTTGTCACATTTTTACTCAAATATATTTCAAGTGATTTTGTGTTCTGTAGTCCGGGAGGTTTTTTTGCACAAACTTTGCAACATTTTAGCATGCCACTTTTTTGCGATACAAAGACACAAAAAGGTTTAAAGACAAAAAAAATACAGTTTTGATTTTGGGCAAAATCCATGAACCAGGTGCGCCACTTTCAGGAATTTGGCACAAAAAAATCAAATGATACAAAAGAGAAAAGGGACTTGAAAAAATACAATGTTGTATTGGGCCCTATGACGGCACAGCACAGATTTTAGTAAAGGTTTTGCAGGATTACTAAGAGGGGTTCACATGCTATCAATTGTTAAAAAAACAAGCAAAATGATGACTCGGACCCTCTGATTTTCGAGGTATAAGACTACGTCCCCACAATGAGCTTCTAGTGAGTTTTAGATATAGCAGATTTTCTGCCCCATTAAGTAAAATAGGTTACTTGAATTTTTTTCGAAAATATACAGCATAAAAAACTCACCCAAAACTCATTGTGAGAACGTAGCCTAAGGGTATGTGCACATCATTTAGACGCCGGTGAGTTGTCCTTGGTGAAGCTCTGCCACCGGTGGTTTTCACTCTATACTTTAAAGGGAACCTGTCATGTCCCTAAACGCTATTAACCTGCAGATATGGGGTTAATCTGCAGGTTTATAAAGCTGCCGGGCGTCTTACTGAAAGGCCGGCTACCGGGAGGAAATGCACTTTATTCCCCACGGCAGCCTCCAGCTTTCAGTCATAGAGGCGCGGCCGGCGTGGCTTCAGTCATTGTTCAGTACATAGTGAGCGGCGGCTATAACCGCACCCTGGCACTGACTGACAGCCGGCTAAGCGGCCCCTGTAACCGCTCCCTGTAAAGACTGACAGCCGGATCTGTACTGATGTACTGCTGAGCTGTCAGTCAGTGCCGGGGCGTTGTTACAGCTGCCGATCACTGTATATTGAGCGGTGTCTGAAGTTGCGCCGGAAGTGTGGCACCCCAGGGGTCTGGTTTCCACAGTAATAGCAATATTACGTCTGTGAGCAGGTGGGAGGTTTCCTGGTCAGACATCCTATGCATGCCACACCTCCTGCCCAGTCCTGGGAGGGGAAGAACTTCCCCTATATAAAGCTGGGGCTGAGGCAGGGTTAGAAGAGAGTGAGAGAACACAGACAGAGACACAGTCTGGTCTGTAGTGGAGCAGCTTTAGGAGCAAGAAAGATCAGGAGCTGTGTGGGAGCTGTGCTAAAAGAGATCAGGGGCTGGAAGCTGTAGAGCTCGCCCTGATTGAAGAGTTCTTACCGGACCCGGAGTCCGAGGCTGTGGGGACTAATCCTTACCCAGCAGCAGAAACCGCCCGGCAGGGGATTTCAGGTCCTCTGGCCAAGAAACCCGAAGGCACGGTCACACGCAAGGGACCAGCACCGCCGTCGTGGAGCGGAAGCTACCAGAAGGCCCCGAGTCACCGGCCATACGGGTGAGCACCACACGGTACACTCAGGGACGTGGGCTACTTTTACCCGCCTCTAGCAAGGTAGCCAGAAGAGTACGATTAGTTGGGGAGGCCTACAACTCCGCCTGGCCAGGGAAGATTCCATCTGCTCACGGACTGACCAGGCCCCGATCGCTAGCCAGTACTCCGGGAGGGTCTACCTTTGCCACCAGTAAAGACCCTGAACTACACCGCACCGTCTCTGAGTGTTTCATCATCCACGTCCGCTGCCCTGAGGCCATACCCCTCCCGTTGGGGGTTATACCATCCCCGCTGCACAACCGTACCACCGGCCTCAGCGGTCTGCCCTGCAGCGGCGGTCTCATGACCGCATTCAACGGGTGGCGTAGTCGAGCAATATAACATCTACTGCTAAATACTGCCGCTCAGTTTGACTCCCTGGGCACGGACCGGGTCACCGCCACGAGACTACTACCCCCATCTGATCCGGCTCCGGGTAAGCCCCCGTGCGCGCGATGCCGCACGACACAGCAGGCCCAGGGGCGCGTCAACTTTTGGCGTAGTCGGCAGGATTCCGTGCCCGCAACCACCGGGTACTGCGCGCCTGAAAAAGAGACTTTTAAACTTACCTGTGGTGAAGATTCCCGCCATCCGACGCCATCTTCCACCTCCTTCCCGCCATCCGTGGAGTTTTCCCGCCGTTGGACGCCATCTTCTGCCTTCTTCCCGCCATCCGTGGAGGTTTCCCGCCGTTGGACGCCATCTTGAAGACGCCGCGCAGGAAGAAGAGGGGCGTGGACTCCGAAAAGCCCGCGAGAACTGAAGCCCCGCCTCACGTCCGGACGTTGCGTAAGGTCCTGGAAGGAGCCCAGCAGACGCCGACGTCATAGGAGTGCGACGGAAGGTCCTCGACCCTGACGATCCACTGCGGAGCCGCGGCCTACGGAAGAGGATCATCGCAAGGTAGGCCACGGTCCACTAGGGGGGAGGAAGATGTCGGATACGGAGGAGAGCTTCACTGCCGCAGCCACCGCCAGCGCCACCGCTGCTGCGGTCATGCCTTTCACTATGCCCTATATCCCGGGGGCAGCCTGGCTACCCCAGTACTCAGGGGAGTCACATACCCTGAATGACTTTAGAGAAAAGCTGGATAGCCTCTTCCAGGTGTACCCCCTCACAGAAGAGCAAAAAGTGAGCATCCTGGTGGCCCAACTAACCGGGGCAGCCCAAAGGGAGGTAAAGTCCTGGCCGCCTGGGAGGAGGACTGTCGCAGGGATATTAACCCAGCTGAAGGACACCTTTGATACCCGCACCTCAGCTGAGATTAAGCTTAGATTCTACGGGTGCAAACAGCAAGCACATGAGAATATAAGGGACTATGCACTAAACCTACAAGAGGCCCTGAGAGCCATTAAGCAGACCGACCCTGACGGCGTGGGAAACGAGGACAGGCTGTTGACCGAACAATTTATAGAGGGACTATATTGCAATGCCCACCGAACCCAGTTGCGGGCAATGGCCTTACAGGATCCTCATCTGGACTTTGCACAGTTCAAGGACAGAGCCATTCGGGTGCTCCGAGAACCGGCACCGGTTGGCGTTGTGACCCACAGGCGCCCTACTACCGCTTACCACCAGGAGGCGGCGCCCTTGTCGGCAGGGCCTGTGGGGGCTGATGCGCAGGCTTTGAACAATGACCCGGCTCCAGACCTGCACCATCAGGTCCAAGAGCTAGCTAAAAGCGTAGCTGCGCTAACCCGAACTGTGCAGTCTTTACAGGTTGCTGCTCCAGGGAAGATCCAGCTGGCATCCGGACCGGAGGACATCCCGTGGCGTCGACCAAGGAGGACCCCACCGGCCAGAGGAAGACCCAGCGACCGATACAACGAGGACGGACAGCCCATCTGCCGCCGCTGCAATCAACCCGGACATATGGCAAGGTACTGTCCTTTAAACTGGCACAACCTCGGGTAGAGGGCCAACCCCTAGGAATAAGATCACCAGGCCCATCGAACTGGCGTGACAAATATGTGGGAGGACGTCCAGTCTTGCCTGTGGTACTTGATGGCATTCCTATGAGTGCCCTACTTGACACCGGGTCACAGGTCACCACCATCCCGTACGTGCTCTTCAAGCAGTACTGGAATGACTCGGATATAACCCGCTACCCTGACGACGACTTGAGTATCATCGCCAGCAATGGTCAACCCGTGCCACAGATCGGATTCAAAGAGATGACCATTAAAATTGGTAGAGTCGAACTGGCAGCACAGGGACTGATCATTGTAGACATTGACAAGCGCGAGAGTCACCCAAAGATAACGCTAGGAACTAATGTGATTGAAAATTGTCTTGCAGAGGTGATTTTCATTTTACAGCAGGTTGCCAAGAACGCCAGCTCCGGCCAGCAGCGAGTGCTCCAAAAAGAGATCCGGGCACTGATGCGGCGGCAACAGGTGGAACTCTCCGGTGGTGAGATTGGAAGCGTGAGAATGTGTGACCCTTTCCCTATTGCCATGCCCCCAAAAAGTGAAATGATGATTTGGTGCCGGGCAGCTATTGGTCTAAGAGGTAGAGACTACCAAGCAATGGTAGAACCCGTCTACTCAGACAGTAGGCCCACCATTTTGACAGCACGGGGGGTGGTTGATGTACGCCATGGGAGGGTGCCCGTTCGCATAATAAACATCGGGAAGAGAGAAGTACACCTGCCCCGGTATGCCACGCTAGCTAAATTGTTCACCATAAACCAGAATTCTGTACAGGCCGTGGAACCCTTGCCTCCATCTCAACCAGAGGAAGGTAACGGCTCTAAGAAAACAATAGAGGACTGGTGTCAGCAACTACATTTGGGTACTGACTCCACTCCCTCACACCAGAAACAGGGAGTCTATCGGGTGGTTCAAGAGTACGAGAGAGTGTTTAGTAAACACCCGTTAGACTTCGGGCGAGTAAAGGGGGTAGAACACCATATCCCCACGGGAGACCATCCTCCCATAAAGGAGAGATACCGACCCGTACCCCCTGCACACTACCAATACGCCAAGGGGATGCTTAGAGACATGAAGGAGGCTGGGGTAATTAGGGATAGCTGTAGCCCCTGGGCAGCTCCACTGGTTTTGGTTAAAAAGAAAGACAACACCATGAGAATGTGTGTAGATTACCGGAAAATCAACCGTATCACACACAAAGATGCGTACCCCTTACCAAGGATAGAGGAGTCTTTGGCTGCTTTAAGATCTGCTAACTTCTTCTCTACTTTGGATCTCACTAGCGGGTCCTGTCAGGTTCCTGTAGCAGAGGCGGACCGGCAGAAGACCGCATTCACCACCCCGATGGGACTTAGCGAGTTTACCTGCATGCAGTTTGGACTCTGCAACGCACCAGGAACCTTCCAACGGTTGATGGAATGCTGTCTGGGACACCGAAACTTTGAGACGGTCCTGTTATACCTGGACGATGTCATCGTCTACTCCAAGACCTACGAGGACCACCTGAAACACCTGGCAGAAGTGTTCGAAGCCCTGGAAAACTACGGCCTGAAGGTGAAACCCTCCAAGTGTCACCTCCTGAAACCAAAGGTGCAGTACCTGGGACACGTGGTGAGTGCTGACGGAGTGGCTCCCGACCCTGATAAGATCACCACAATTAAGGAATGGCCAAGCCCCTCCAGCGTAAAGGAAGTGCGGCAGTTCCTCGGGTTGGTAGGCTACTACCGAAGGTTCATTCCGGGTTTCACCAAAAAGGCAGCTCCTATGCAGGACCTCCTGATAGGCCAGTCCAGGAAGGCCAAGAACCAGAAGCCGCCCTTCAGATGGGAGAAGTTGGAAGAAGAGTCCTTCCGCCAGCTGAAGATGGCCCTCAAGGGGGATGAAATCCTGGCGTACCCTGATTACAGCCAGCCCTTTATCCTCTACACCGACGCAAGTAACATCGGGCTAGGAGCCGTACTGTCCCAGATCCAGCAGGGGAAAGAACGGGTAATTGCTTACGCCAGCCGAAAACTGCGACCCACCGAAAGAAACCCTGAGAATTACAGCTCATTCAAGCTAGAATTCCTGGCAGTGGTGTGGGCAGTCACCGAACGCTTTAAGCACTACCTCGCCTCTTCCCGGTTCACCGTGTACACGGATAACAACCCGTTGACACACCTGGATACGGCAAGACTCGGTGCCCTGGAGCAGAGATGGATGGCCTGCCTGTCCAACTTTGAGTTCACAATCAAATACCGGGCAGGACGCTCCAATACCAACGCGGATGCCTTGTCCAGAATGCCAAACCTACCGGACGTGGGGGAAGATCCAGAGGAACTGGAAGAAGTTGAACTTCCCGCGTTCCACCGGCATGGGACTATCCAGTATTCCCACCGTGTAAGGAGTAAGCAATCCGCTACGTTCAACCCCTTACCTCATTACAACTGGGCGGAAACGCAAGACAGTGACCCCGCCGTCCGACTGGTGAAGGAGATGCTGACTCAGCCAGATGCCCGCCTTGACCCAGACGCTCCGGAGGAGGCCAAGCAACTGTGGATTGAGAAGAGTCGACTGTTCCTTTACAAGGGGAAGTTGTGCCGCAGAATGGTTAACTCCCGGACGCATGAACTGATCTGGCAAGTAGTGGTGCCAAGAAGAGACGCGGCTATGGTGCTGGAGGCATACCACAACGGAGCTGGGCACTTCGGATGGAAGAAGCTGGAGTTCCTGCTGCGTGCGCGGTTCCACTGGGTAGGCATGAGAGGAATCATCGAGAGGTGGTGCAGAGACTGTGGCCCGTGCCACCTAAGAAGGAAGGACCGTGCCAGCCAGAAGACTCCCTTGCAGCCCATCATCACCCGACAGCCACTGGAACTGGTAGCCCTGGACCATGTGAAACTGGCTCCAAGCAGATCTGGGTATGTCTACGCCCTCACAATCGTAGATCATTACTCCCGGTTCCTGGTGGTGGTCCCGGTCAAGGACTTAACGGCTCAAACAGCAGCTAGAGCTTTCCAGCAGCACTTCTGCCGTCCACACGGATACCCAGAGCAGGTGCTGACGGACCAAGGACCAGCCTTTGAAGCGGAAGTCTTCCAGGAGTTCTGTACTCTGTATGGCTGCCGGAAGATAAGAACAACACCCTATCATCCGCAAACCAATGGGCTCTGCGAGAAAATGAACCAGGTGGTGATAGATCTTCTGAAAACATTGCCCCTGGAAGAACGCAGTCTGTGGCCTGAGAAACTGCCTGATCTGGTGGACCTATACAACCACATCCTGGTAGGTTCTACCAACTGTACCCCGGCTTACCTAATGAGAGCAAGACCTGGTAAGCTTCCTGTTGATCTGGAGATGGGAGTCCTGACACCCGAGGACACTTCACCAGAAGCAGACTGGGACACAGAAAGGCAGCAGCAGTACCGGAAAGTACAGGAGAGCGTGGAGCGAAGTCTCTGTCAAGCTAGAGAAAGACAGGAGAAGACTTACAACCAGTATGCTCCCGCTGTTCCCCTGGTACCTGGAGAGCAGGTCTTGAAGAGGAAGAGACGCCTCCACAAGTTGGACGACCAGTGGGAGAAGGACCCGTACACCGTACTGCCCTCAAGCCATGAGAACCCGAAAGTCTGCATAATCAGTAAGGACGGAGGAGAAACCACAGCCATTGTCTCCCGAGATCACCTGAAGAAGTGTCCCGAACAGCTACGAAGCCCTGAAGAAGAACAAGAAGACCCTCGACCCGCAGAGGAAAGGGAAGATATGGTCAGTACTGTGCTCGGAGACTTCCCTCGGTCTTGGACTCAAGTCAATGGCGCTGTTGTGGTACCCGTCCTCACCTTCCTCCAACCAGCATCTCAAGTACCTACAGAGAAACAGGTAGAGCTGGAAGAGCAGCCGGTCCAGGAGGCAGAAGACCCCACACAAGCAGACCAGGAGGATCAACCCTCTGCTTATAGTGAGCCTGCCATGCCCCTAGTGAGCCAAAGAGCCCGTAGACAGCTGCCCAGTTTACCTTTGACAGCTCCTACACCCCGTAGCTCAGGACCAGTCAGTCAGCTCCGTAGGTCCACTAGAGCCACTAGAGGCCAGTTGCCCGTACGTTGGAGGATCTAAGTGTTTAGACTGTTTATTTGTATTTACCTGTTTTCTGTTACCTGTAAATAATTGTGTATTTTTAGTTATTTTATAGGTGTCATTTAGGGATTATCCGGAATCCTTTGTACATATGTTTGGAGCGTAACCCAGGAAAGGACAAAGACTGTTAAGGACTCGGGGCAGGACAGACCCCTACCTGGTTACGGCTCCCGGTCTCTTGGTGAAATGGACACCTTTATTTTCTTCAAAGACTGCACCCGGTTGCGGACATGCCGTGACCATCCTAATGTGTTCTTCTTTATTGTACTGTTTCTGTTTTTACTTGTTATGTTTTACAAAAATATGTTTAGTCCCGGAGTACTAAATTTTACTAGGGGGGAATGTGGCACCCCAGGGGTCTGGTTTCCACAGTAATAGCAATATTACGTCTGTGAGCAGGTGGGAGGTTTCCTGGTCAGACATCCTATGCATGCCACACCTCCTGCCCAGTCCTGGGAGGGGAAGAACTTCCCCTATATAAAGCTGGGGCTGAGGCAGGGTTAGAAGAGAGTGAGAGAACACAGACAGAGACACAGTCTGGTCTGTAGTGGAGCAGCTTTAGGAGCAAGAAAGATCAGGAGCTCTGTGGGAGCTGTGCTAAAAGAGATCAGGGGCTGGAAGCTGTAGAGCTCGCCCTGATTGAAGAGTTCTTACCGGACCCGGAGTCCGAGGCTGTGGGGACTAATCCTTACCCAGCAGCAGAAACCGCCCGGCAGGGGATTTCAGGTCCTCTGGCCAAGAAACCCGAAGGCACGGTCACACGCAAGGGACCAGCACCGCCGTCGTGGAGCAGAAGCTACCAGAAGGCCCCGGGTGGATCAGGGAAATGCTGTAGATATAGTATATCTTGACTTCAGCAAAGCATTTGACAAAGTATCTCACACCATCCTTATTGAAAAAATGACCAAGTATGCAATGGACCAGGCAACTGTTAGGTGGATTCATAACTGGCTTAGTGATCGGACTCAAAGGGTGGTTGTAAATGGCTTCACATCCAGCTGGATGAATGTCTCAAGTGGGGTACCACAGGGCTCCGTCCTGGGACCTGTATTGTTCAACATCTTTATCAATGATTTAGATGAAGGAATTGAGGGTAAACTGATTAAATTTGCTGATGACACAAAGCTAGGAGGGATAGCTAATACTAGAGAAGAGAGAGAGAGGATTCAAAAAGACCTAAATAAACTGGAGCAGTGGGCAGCAACCAATAGAATGGTTTTTAACAGGGAAAAATGCAAAGTACTACATCTGGGCAATAAAAATGAAAAAAGCATATACAGAATGGGAGGAATAGAGCTAAGCAACAGTACATGTGAAAAAGACTTAGGTATACTAATAGATCATAGACTGAACATGAGTCAACAGTGTGATGCAGCAGCAAAAAAGGCAAATACAATTCTGGGATGTATTAACAGATGCATACAGTCTAGATCACGTGAAGTCATTATCGGTCTTTACTCCTCTTTGGTCAGACCTCATCTGGAATACTGTGTACAGTTTTGGGCACCACATTTTAAAAAAGACATAGACAAACTGGAGCAAGTTCAGAGAAGAGCGACCAGAATGGTGACTGGTCTGCAAACCATGTCCTATGAGGAACGGTTGCAGGATTTGGGAATGTTTAGCTTGCAAAAAAGAAGACTGAGAGGAGACTTAATAGCTGTCTACAAATATGTCAAGGGCTGTCACATTGTAGAAGGATCATCTTTATTCTCATTTGCACAAGGAAAGACTAGAAGCAATGGGATGAAACTAAATGGGAGGAGACACAGATTAGATATTAGAAAAAACTTTTTGACAGTTAGGGTGATTAATGAGTGGAACAGGCTGCCACGAGAGGTGGTGAGTTCCCCTTCAATGGACGTCTTCAAACAGAGGCTGGACAGACATCTGTCTGAGATGATTTAGTGAATCCTGCTTTGAGCAGGGGGTTGGACCAGATGACCCAGGAGGTCCCTTCCAACTCTACCATTCTATGATTCTATGATTCTATGAGTCACCGGCCATACGGGTGAGCACCACACGGTACACTCAGGGACGTGGGCTACTTTTACCAGCCTCTAGCAAGGTAGCCAGAAGAGTACGATTAGTTGGGGAGGCCTACAACTCCGCCTGGCCAGGGAAGATTCCATCTGCTCACGGACTGACCAGGCCCCGATCGCTAGCCAGTACTCCGGGAGGGTCTACCTTTGCCACCAGTAAAGACCCTGAACTACACCGCACCGTCTCTGAGTGTTTCATCATCCACATCCGCTGCCCTGAGGCCATACCCCTCCCGTTGGGGGTTATACCATCCCCGCTGCACAACCGTACCACCGGCCTCAGCGGTCTGCCCTGCAGCGGCGGTCTCATGACTGCATTCAACGGGTGGCGTAGTCGAGCAATATAACATCTACTGCTAAATACTGCCGCTCAGTTTGACTCCCTGGGCACGGACCGGGTCACCGCCACGAGACTACTACCCCCATCTGATCCGGCTCCGGGTAAGCCCCCGTGCGCGCGATGCCGCACGACACAGCAGGCCCAGGGGCGCGTCAGAAGCTTTAACCCCTTTCTGACATTGTGCATAATAATACGTCCCTGTGCCCTGGGCCTTATGGACCAGGTACGTATTATTACGACACAGGCTGTGCGGGATCAATCGCCACCGGTTGTCAGCTGATTTTGACAGCTGACACCCGGCACTTTAACCCCCTAAATGCTGCGATCGCAGCATTTAGCAAGTGAGTGGAGGGACAGAAGCACCTCTGCTCTTGGATCGGAGACCCTGCGCTGTCCTCACGGGGTCCCGATCGTTGCCATGGTGACACGATGTCATCATGACGACACCTGTGTCACCAGGCACCAGCAAGTTAGTTTGACCATGCGCAGTGCATGATCAAACTAGCTTGTGTCTGCAGCACTGACAGTTTACAAGGTATAGCAGTGATCCTGCACTGCTATACCTTAGAACTGCGATCAGCCTGCTGAAAGTGAAAGTCCCATAGTGGGACAAAGTAAAAAAAGTGAAAAAAAAGTTGTAAAAATATTTTTTTAAAAATAAAAAAATAATAAAAAAATAAAATATTATTATGAAGAAAAACAATAAGAGTACACATATTTAGTATCGCCGCATCCGGAACGACCTGATCTATAAAACTGTCCCACTAGTTAACCCCTTTAGTGAACACAGTAAAAAAAAAAGAATCAAAAAACGGTGCTTTATCATCATACCAACGAACAAAAAGTGGAATAAAACGCGATCAAAGAGACGAATATAAATAAAAATTATACCACTGAAAACATCATCTTGTCCCGCAAAAAGCAAGCCACCATACAGCTCCATCAGCCAAAAAATAAAAAAGTTATAGCTCTTAGAATAAAGCGATTTTTTCTATGAAATAGTTTTTATTGTGTAAAAGCGCCAAAACATAAAAAAAGATATAAATGCAGTATGGCTGTAAATGTACTGACCCGAGGAATAAAGCTGCCTTATTAATTTTACCACACGCAGAGCTGCATAAAAAAAACTAAAAAAACAATTACTGAATTGTTGGTTTTTGTTTATTCTGCCTCCCAAAAATCAGAATAGAAAGCGATCAAAAAATGTCACATGCCCGAAAATGGTACCAATAAAAACATCAACTTGTCCCGCAAAATACAAGCTATCACATAACTCTGTCGACCGAAATATGGAAAAATTATAGCTCTGAAAATATGGCGATGCAAAAACTAGTCTTTGCAAAAAAAAAAGTTTAGTGTGTGACAGCTGCCAAATGTAAAAACCCGATATGAATCTGGTATCACTGTAATCGCACCGACCCGAAGAATAAAGTCATCTAATCACTTAAACCGCACGAGGAACGGTGTAAATAAATAAATAAAACCAATTCTTCACCTGCTGTTGGTTTGTTCATTCAGCCTCCCAGAGTTCGCAATATGGCTCTGCCCACATTTATCCTGTGCTCTACGCTCAGCGCTTACACCGGGGTTTCCATGTAAATCTCTGAAATACGTGATCCAGACGGAGCCTCCGGCGGAAGATTCCCTGTAATGAGGCAGATGGAGGCACCGTCTGGCCTGTGATCCCACGGTGTCCGTCTTTTTATTAGGCGTGAATAAAAGTGCCGTCGGCCACAGTTTTGCGAGCCTCTGATAAAAAGAACACCGCTGAACAGAGGCCACACAGAGTCCAGAGTAATTAACAAATAAAGTAGCACACTGCAAGGCTAAGTATGTAAACATGAAATATGGAATATGAATAGCATTACTGCTGTAGAAAATAGAAATAAATGAGAAATCTTAGCACATAAATTGGCCAATTCATGTGTATCTGGCAGCCTCGGTAAGGCGTTTCTCAGTGCCAGGACCCTACCAATGTGAATACCTCTCTAAGGGACAGGTACACATGAATTGGCCAATTTATGCGCTAAGATTTCTCATTTATTTCTATTTTCTATAGCAGTAATGCTATTTATATTCCATATTTCATGCTTACATACTTAGCATTGCAGTTTGCTACTTTATTTGTTAATTGTATATGGAGGTAGCTTCTCCTAGTAAGCACCTGTTCACACCTATTTCTCGTATTAGAAGTGCCATCAGTTTTTTCTGTTTACAGAGTCCAGAGTTAGGCCGGTTTCACATGTCCTGATATTTCCAGTATCGGAAAAACCGGTACGGGAGATATACGTGTCCATGTGCACCTGTGTGGCAACCGTGTGCCGCATCAGGAGCGCACATTCCGCCACCTGGGAATCAGCAGTACAGTTACCGCTGTTCCCAATCACCGGGTGCTGAATGCTGCCCTCATCATTGTAACCTGCTGGCGCTGTGATCAGCACAACCAAGGGACAATGATGAGAGTAGTAGTCTGCTCCCGCTGTGTCCTAGTGTAAAAATAAGAATAAAATTAAAAAATCCTTATACTCACCTGCCTATCAAAGTAAAAGTGAAGTACCCATAGCTCTTTCTTACATTCAAGCATCTGATGCTGATGCTCAGTCTATGTAGATGGCATCTTAGCTGTTGCTAGGCAACTTCCTTATAAGGTGAGATGCACCTGTAAGATTCCATCACAAGATTCCATCATGACATCACTGCTATTATGACATCATAATTCACAACCACTACTTATACAAGCGTTTACACTTCAGTGTCACTTTGATACCCCGGTGTCATTGTTGTCAGTGTTTAGCTACTTATCTAGTGATATACTGATTGCGCATTTCATTGAAATGTCTGGAATTTCTCCAGACAGACTTCAGGAGTTGGCACTACTCCAGGGGATTCTTACCACCTATACCCCTAACTGTGTGCTACCACTACCCGATGGCGTCCTCAGCTTCACTTACCGGCTGGTTATGGAGCTTGTACGGGACTGCTTGACCAAATACTACCAAGGTCGTATTACCTCAGAATATCTTCAGCATTTACAGCAGAACATCAGGACATTAGTACAACAGGTAAATAGCAGACAATCTGCACAAATTATTATTATTATGTCTAGTTGGTCTCCCTTACTGTATAGTGGTATTATTGGTAGTAATAAAATTTAGACTTTCTTCAGTGTCAGGCAGGGTCATATTTGTAATAGAGATCCCCATTTTGGGAAGAGGGTGTAAAAGTGCAGCATGAGCCTGTATGATTCAAATGTCAGGGCTAGATTTCATTCCTAGTCCAGTCCTTGTCCCTTAGTAAAGACACTTCATTTAGCACCTTAATCCGGATTTCTTATAAATATGTAATTATGATTTTTATTGTGTATAACAAATATTAATAATTTATCTCAGACCATAGAACTAGCCTCACTGATTAGAAATGTAAAGTACCCACAGTTCTTTCTTACATTCAAGCATCTGGTACTGATGCACAAACTATGGTTTTGCCACCTTAACTATTGCTAGGAAACTTCCTTTCACGGTGAGATGCCCCGTTAAGATTCCATCACAAGATTCCATCACGACATCACTGCTATTATGACATCATAATTCACCACCACTAATTATACAAGTGTTTTTATGCTGTATAAAAAATAATAATAATAATAATACAAATCAAATAATAATAATGGAATACAAGTTTATTTACAGAAAATTGTTCTTTAGATCGACACCAATATAATATATAAAATGTACCAAATGTGTAGTAATTGTAGCTGCAGATAGACAGGAGTAAAATGGTGACATAAATGGCCTCCTCCATTCTGCACTTTCTCTCATGATTTTCCTTTTGTATTTATTTCCATCTTTATAGGCTGAAGAAAAAGCCCAAAGTGGAAAATTGGCCTTTTTTAAACAACTGGCCCAAAATGTCCTGAATATACTGGAGAGTCCGGCCCGCTCACTGGAGCACCTGGTAAGGAGCCATCATCTTCTATATCACATGTCCTTGTCCCCTCCAGGCAGGCACAGGATATTTCATGACCGCCTGTCCCTGCGGCTCCATCATCTGTGATGGCAGTCTGTACTCAGCGGTGGGAGTTTGTATTTCTGCCTCTGTTTTGCTCGATCATCACAATCTTCCTTCTTGTAAATGCTGCAATTCTGATAACAGAGATCAGTTGTATATACAAGTACCTTATATATTATCGTTGATTTACTGGAGGGAGTGGCTGTGTATAGTCCGTCCAATACTGAAATTACCAGTAAATCCAATGTTTAGTCCTTCCTATCTATTGTATATGATAATTTAGTATTTGTGAAATGTTATACTAATTGTACATATTATAACCATCAGGAAACATCCGAAGGTGACTCCGAAGAGGGGCAAACCGTGAACATGCCTGACCCTAATATTAGTCAGTTAGAGCTAAAAACTGATCTGATTGAAGGTAAGCCGATCATCTAATATTTTACATTCAAATATCCAGATATTATAGAGAATGGCAGAGAATATGTAGATTTACTCTTCATTCCCTGTAATGGAGAGGGATCATGTAATTCTACTTCACGCCTGTGTGGTCTTCTCGGCTCCAAAATGAGGGTCATAGATCCCCAATCATGTAATTGTTCAAAAATACCATATTTTGAAGACTATAAGATGCACCGGACCATAAGAAGCAGGTGAAATTTTGGAGTGGAAAATAGGAAAAACATTTTTTTAATAAAATGGTGGAGCAACTTATAATCCAATTTTGTGGTAACTTTTCTAGGGGAAAGGCGGCGGAAAGATGGCAGCAGCAGGAGTGGGGCGATGCTGCACTGAAGTCCCTGCACTTCCATGGTTTTCAATCTGGTGGACCTTGGGAAAATCTCCACCGGAGGTGGCGCATGCACAGATTGAGATCTCGGGAGACAAGATCTCAATCTGCATGCGCCATCTCCAGAATCCATTTTTCCGAAGTCCACCACACTGAAAATCATGGAAGTGCGGAGTCTCCGGCGACATTTTCTGAAAGCCCAGGGGCCGCTGCATCCTTGCACCGCCGAACACCCCCTCCTCCCAGCCTGGGGCCCACAGCATCGCCCCACTCCTGCCGCCGCCAGCTTCCTGCAGCAGTGACCCTGCGTCCTGGGGCCTCGCTTCACCGCAACCCCCCCCCCCCTCAGTAAGCTACGTTGGGATAAGACGCACCCCCATTTTACAGAAAAAAGTGTGTCTTATAACTTGAAAAATACGGTAATCAGATCCTGAACAATCACCCAGTGTATCTATCTCTGGATGTGCCATAAATACTGTATATTTAGTATGTGCAGAATACCAGATATCTAGTTTTTATATCATTTACAGAGATCTTGTCATGTCCTTCATTATATGGATGTGTTATATATTAAGTACTGATATAGACTGATACATGACATCTTTTCATTATTTTATCATTATTTTAGAAATAACTGTGTCGACGGCCAGTACTGATGGTGGAATATGTGAGACACCAGAGATCCACGAATCTGCCAGTGTAAGTATCAGAGGAGACGTCTGTTTATCATCAGATAACGGGGTATGAATTACACATATAATATTATACCCCAGATGACAATGGGATATCTTTGCTTTTATGTAGATCAGATCTATTGTGAGTAATGATGGCATTGTTATTCTGCCTCTTCTGTGTGATGCCCCTTATCATACCCTGCAGTACAGTGATATCTATGCATGGGGAATATCCCCTTAAAATATAATACTGTCTGTGGAGGGCCCGGCTTGCATCATGTCCTCTACATCTGCTGCAATGTAATCAGCGTGGACATAATATAGAGGAGAAGTTCCTGCATCTGGAGCTTTTATTTTCCTGCAGATTCTATGTCTTAATGTCATTTCTTATTATTTCTAGGCCTTGACCGGATCATTGAACTTGGAGACAAGTCCTAGTAAGACCGACTTTAAACCAATCAAACTGATCAGCAGTGGAGCTTATGGGTGAGCTTTATGTTTGCATAATATACATTTCCTAGTGTTCCTTATGACAATGCTTCTGTCTCTGTGCCCAGCCCGTACAACAGAGAAATGCTCTGAGTCCATACTGTCCACAAGAGATGAGCGAATCAGGCAAAATTCTAATTTGCTTGTTCACGTGGACTTGTGAAAATACGATTCAAGGAGAAATTAATGTCCCTTATTATGCTCTGGGGCCTCACCAGGCCCCAGAACATAATAAGCATAAGAAACATACTTATACTCCCCTTACTGCTCAATTCTCTAGCCCCTCCACTTCTCACCGTCACCCGTCCGGTCCTCACTGCCTCTTCAGTTTGCCACCGCTCACGCTATGCAAGGACTTCAGGCTTTGAGAAGGTCTGACAGAGTTCTATGCAAGAGCATAAAAAGTCACAACATTGTGACACCGTGACTGTTCTTGCGCTTGTGCATAATCCTCCCAGATCTCATCAATGTTGGAAGTCCCGTCCCAGTATGAGAGGCATTTGGATTTCAGCATTAGCAGCAGAGATTTGAGGATGCGGCAAGGAACGGACGGTTGAGGCGGAGGGGCCGTAGAAGTGAGTATAAAAATTTGTTTATTTTTAAACTTTTTTATGGCCTTTCAAGATTTTGAAAATGGTGGCCAACGCTTGACATTTTGCTAAATCCATGAGTAAGCAAATTACAAAAAACAAAACAAACAAAAAAACAAAACGCCATTTTGGTGAATGCAGAATTTTGCAAAATCTGAGTAGAATTTAATTCCACTCAAATGTGTTAGCTCATGTCTACTGGCCACATCTATATGTCATTATTTAGGTCAGTTAGGACGTGACATAGATGAGGACCTCGCATAGGTCATCATTTATGTTGTGTAACTTGATGGATTTCTACATGGATTTCTAGTGACATCTAGTAGTAACCAGACAATCATGTGATGAGGTTTATAGACAAAATGTTAGTAAGAATTCATTATAAATCATGGATTTTCCTTCTCTCCAGAGCCGTCCACTTAGTGCGACACAAATACACAAGCCAGCTATTCGCTATGAAGAAGCTGGACAAGGAGAACGTGAATATTCCAAGAAGACTTGAACGTGCCTTTCTAGAGAGGGACATCCTAACATTTGCTGATTGTCCATTTGTGGCCTCCATGTTGTGCTCCTTTCCAACTCCTCATCATCTGTGTATGGTCATGGAGTATGCAGCAGGTAAGTCATATCCATTGTGCCTATATCCAGCCTCAATCTGCTTATCTCTAGCATCTTCTCCATAATCTGAATGTGACCACATGGACGGATACATGTCCATACTGCATTTACTATAAGTTATCTGTTACCAAGATGCCAGGAAAATCATTATCTCTGTGAAAGTCTCTGGTGGATGTCCTCACTGAGAATGGCAAAAATATCCACTGAGGATAAAAGGAGGATTTGACTCAATTCTAACAGTTTGTATAGATGAGCATTTCACAGAGTAATGAATAAGAGGCTTGCAGATGAGGCACGGCTCTGTCTTTTTATATTGGGTCACTCTGCTTTATGCGCTCTACATTAGGCCTCTTTCACGCTTCAGTATTTCTGGTACGTGAGGTGACAGTTTACCACACGTACTGGAGACACTGACACATGTGCGCACATGTCAGTGTTTCCACGGACCGTGTGTCCATGTGATCCACACGTAGACATGTCTGTTTTTGGCCAGCAGGACGGATCACACAGACCCATTCAAGTCAATGGTTCAGTGTAAACACATACTGCACACGGATGCCATCCGTGTGACATGTGTCGGCGCCTGGGAATTAGCGATAAAGTTAGCGCCGGGTGCTAAACGCTGCCCTCATCATTGTCCCCTGCCGGTGCTGCGATCAGAACCAGCAGGGGTTAATGATGAGGGTTGTCTTCTCCCAGTGTATTTCTACCTGTAAAAATAAGAATAAAAAAAAAATCTATACCCTCACCTGTCCTAAATGTCCCCCACTGTAATCCATGAGACCGCTCAGCAGAGGAGCCGGGGAGAATGACTCCTGCAGCGAGCGGCCCCGAATCTGCGCTGAGCTCAGCGAGCGGTGTCCTGTCACTCACTGAGCTCAGCTGAGGTCTGGCGTCGCTCGCTGCAGGAGTCATTCTCCCCAGCTCCTCTGCTGAGTAGTCGCATGGATTACAGCAGGAGATACTTAGGACAGGTAGGTGAGTATAAGGGTTTTTTTTTATTTTATTCTTATTTTTACAGGTGGAGACACCGGGAGCAGACTACAACTCTCATTATTAACTCCTGCTGGTGCTGATCGCAGTGCCGGCAGGGGAAAATGATGAGCGCAGCGTTCAGTACCCGGCTTTTGGGAATAACGCTAACTGTACACTGATTCCCAAACGCCGGTACGTGTGCTCCTGATGCGGCACACGGACATCTCCGACACAGGTTTTTCCGGTACCAGAAATATCCGGACGTGTGAAACCGACCTTATACAGTATATAAAGCAAAACCACAAATGAGACTGCTAACACCTTTAACTAATTATATATTTATTTATTGCAAGATACATAGTATATATAGCTCATACTTTTTTGGCCAGAATAGTGTCTCTTTTTTGTATGAGTTACCTTGTTATTTTTAAATATTTATTCCACGTGACTAATAAAGATTCTGCTGTAGGAGGAGACTGTGGCAGTTTTATGAAGAACTATGGGTGTTTACCTGTCCCCTTGGCTCGTCTGTACATTGCAGAAACGGTTCTAGCTGTGGAATATCTGCACAGCTATGGTGTAATGCACAGAGACCTGAAGCCTGAAAAGTAAGTGACACTTGTAGTATAAGAAAGGGGAAAAAAGATATCGTTTATTATACAATCTATTTGCAACTTGGGGCTGACATCCTCTTTTTTTCACAGCCTCCTGATAACGTCAACTGGTCATATTCAAGTTACAGATTTTGGGCTTTCCAAACTCTGTCTCATGAGACCAACATCAGAGATCTACAAGGCTCCAATTGAGGACATCACCAGAGAGTTCCATGATAAGGAGGTAGGCAGGAACTTGTTCTTTACTCATCTCCTCCATTTCTCCTTCTCTTATACTTTCTCATCTAGAAAACGTTTCCACTGATGTTATTTGTCACAATTATGTTCTCTGATCATTATCTCATTCCTCTGTTTTTTCCAGATTGCTGGCTCCCCTCATTACATAGCCCCAGAAGTTATCTTAAAGGAAGGCTATGGAAGGCCAGCTGACTGGTGGTCAATTGGGATCATCCTATATACATTTCTTGTAGGACGTGTACCATTTTATGGGCCTTCCAAATATGACATTTACAGCCATATTGTCAGGGGTAAGTAAAATAATCTGATTGCTGTATAATGTCATTGTTATTTGAATAGATTAGTTGTGTGATTTAGTTACTTTTGTTAATATAAAAGATTTTTGTTTTGATAAAATAAATTAAGATGTTTCATTTTCTGTAATATTTGCTTTTTACATAACAGATGACATATATTGGAAACTTACTAATTCGGCTTTTCCAGCCACAGCTCGGGATATCATCATTGAGCTGCTCAGAAAAGATCCAGCACAAAGACTTGGGACAGGTAATGTATATAATACTATTATTAATGACTTATTACACCTCTGTGAACAGAAAATGAATAATGAGGATCAGCACTGAGGTTTTGTTCTCTACCAGCTTGGCCATTCCCCATTCTTCATGCTAAGACTTTCAGTACATCTACTTCACTTCGGCTCTGTTACGTCAACCGTTCAGATTAACGCCCCCTTCACACGTCCGTATAAAATCAGTACTGAAACCAGTACCGGAAAAAAACAGTACTAGTGTCATCAGTGTTTTGAATCAGTGTGCCATCAGTGTGCCATCAGTGTTTTTCCGGTACGGCAAAGAAAAAGAAATGATAAAGTATCTCTTATACTTTGTAATGTTAAACAGATACAGCGTAAGGAAGGCACACAAATGGCACACGGATGCCATCTGTGTGATGTACGTGTTTTTCAGGGTCCCATAGACTTGTATTGGCACTTGTCATCTGTGCTGCCACAAAAAAACAGCAGCATAGATGATAATGGGTACGGGTGGCATACGTGAAAGAAAAATGGATGCCACATGTAGTGCAAACACGGATATGTGTAGGAGGCCTAAGAAACTTGTCTCTTTGACAATAACTATATCACTATTCATTGTTTTCCTTTTCAAGGAGGAGCAAATGAGATCAAATTTCATCCATTCCTGCGTAACTTAGATTTTGACAACCTTCTAAGTCAGAAGTCGCTGTTCATTCCTGATCTTGAGTCAGAAGAGGATACCATCTACTTTGACAGTAAGTAGAATGAGACATCATCTGCAGAAAGCTGCTGTGTGTCTTGTATTTCATTTTAAGTGAGAATCAGTCCCCACCTTGATTCATGATCAAATGGTGACTGTTCAGGACAAAGTATTATGCTAATAATCTCGATTAACTCTTGTACTTTTCAGCTCGATGTAGCAGACATCAACATATTGATTCAGATGAGGGGGACACAAGTGAAGATAATGACTGGCCGGAAAGCCAAAACTTTCTATCATCTTCGCATAGGCTTTCTAAAGTAAGTATGTGACCAATAAGATCCATACAACCTGTAATTAAAATAAAATTGTAAAATATTAAAATATTTTTTTTTCCTCTTTGTATTAGCTCTGTTCCATCCATACCAAGATGATGAACAATGAAGAACCCAAGTCACCTCCAGGGTATTCACCAGAAAGTGCAAAACAGTCAGACATGTGAGCAAATTATTTTTATGGGGTCCATTCTGATATGTGTTCACAACACCAAATTCAAGACGAGTGTAAGTCGATACTAAATCCAGTATCGATGACCACATGATTGCTGATCACCATGTTTCTGACTTGTGATAACGCTGGTGATGAAAGTTGATAACTATGACCAGCTTTAATTTCCAGTTCATTACAGGAAAATAAATATTGCTAGTGATTCTCCATTCTTGCTGGTAGAAGAGGGTCTTGAGCACAGCATCCCCTTCATGTTATTCAGATGTCCTAATGGGCTTTGCAGACAGGTGTTGTATCCGTATCTATTGTTTTCACTTGTAATTTATATGTTTTTCTTCTACCAAACAGACAGAAAGATTCTCCCCCCTCTAAGTCTGAAGACAACCAGACGCAGAAAGATTCTCCCCCTTCTAAATCTGATGACAACCAGACACAGAGAGATTCTCCCCCCTCTAAGTCTGATGACAACCAGACGCAGAAAGATTCTCCCCCTTCTAAATCTGAGGATGACAACCAGACACAGAGAGATTCTCCCCCCTCTAAGTCTGATGACAACCAGACGCAGAAAGATTCTCCCCCCTCTAAATCTGATGACAACCAGACGCAGAAAGATTCTCCCCCCTCTAAGTCTGATGACAACCAGACGCAGAAAGATTCTCCCCCCTCTAAATCTGATGACAACCAGACGCAGAAAGATTTTCCCCCCTCTAAGTCTGATGACAACCAGACGCAGAAAGATTCTCCCCCCTCTAAATCTGATGACAACCAGATGCAGAAAGATTCTCCCCCTTCTAAATCTGAGGATGACAACCAGACACAGAGAGATTCTCTCCCCTCTAAGTCTGATGACAACCAGACGCAGAAAGATTCTCCCCCCTCTAAATCTGATGACAACCAGACGCAGAAAGATTCTCCCCCCTCTAAGTCTGATGACAACCAGACGCAGAAAGATTCTCCCCCCTCTAAATCTGATGACAACCAGACGCAGAAAGATTCTCCCCCCTCTAAATCTGATGACAACCAGACGCAGAAAGATTCTCCCCCCTCTAAATCTGATGACAACCAGATGCAGAAAGATTCTCCCCCCTCTAAATCTGATGATGATAAGCAGAGGCAGAAAGATTCTTCCCCCTCTAAATCTGATGACAACCAGACGCAGAAAGATTCTTCCCCCTCTAAGTCTGATGATGACAAGCAGTGTTTCACTGCTGAAGGCAGACAGTCATCCATATTGTCAGGTATGTATAGCTCTATAGGTCATTCTATTGCAGCCTGTGTCAAAAAGTGTAATGTGAAAACAGCCCAACATTTCATTTTATAAAAATCCTCACTCTTAGGCTGTGTGCCCACGATGCGTTTTTCAAGCGTTTACGCTGCGGAATTTCTACAGCGTAAACACTTGGGAAACGCTTGGTAAACCTTCCCCCATGGTCTCCAATGCAATTCCGCACTTTCAATGCCCATGCTGCGTATTTTTCCGCAGCGTTTATGCTGCGCTCAAAAATACGCAGCATGTCCATTAATTTTGCGGACGCGCAGCGTAATCGCCGCCATTGACTTGCATTAGAACGCGCTAATTCCGCAAGACTGCATCTGTACTTGCGTAATTGGCGCTTTCTAATGTGCGGATGGTACCCAAGTCTGGAGGAGAGGAGACTCTCATCCAGACCTGGGTACCATAGAATCTGTAAAGAAAAGAATTTAAAATAAAAAATAAAGCTTATAATCACCTTCCGATGTCCTCCCAGTGTTTTGTCCACGCCGTCCGGTCTCTTGCAATGCTCGCGCTGTTGTGAAGGACCTGTCATGACGTCACTGAGTCATGTGACCCATCACATGACTCAATGACGTCACCGCAGGTCCTTCACAGCACCGCGAGCATTGCAAGAGACCGGACGCAGCAGAGATGACACCGGGAAGACACCGGAAGGTGAGTATAATCTTTTTTTTTTCATTTTTTACCATTCTTATTCTTTTTTTTAACTATTACTCGGTCACACTATATAAATCCATGCCGGTTGCATGGATTTAAATAGTGTGACCAACTTGTCAAGCACTTTTCCAAGTGATGCTCAAAATCGTTTGGAAAACTTCTTGAAAAAACGCATGCGAAAGCGCATGTAAAAATGCTGAAAAAACGCTTCTCTCTGGCAGAAAAAACGCATGTAAATCTGCATGTAAATCTGCATACGTTTTTTTCTGCCAGAGAGAGGCAAAAACGCTCTGCATCAAATCTGCTACGTGGGCACATAGCCTCATAGGTTATAATTTTTAATGCATAAGAAGCCATTCAGTCTTCTGCCAAACTGATTCTGAATACTGCACCCATGGCTCCATCTAGGCCTATACTGATCCTTATCACCTTAAGAATGCACTGAGGTTTTAGCTAACTTATTTTAAGATATTACTTGCAGGATGCCGCAGTGTTATCATGTTAATAAGGGGACATAGTTCCCTGGCTAGACACCACATATCGGAAAACCTACAGGTTTCATATTAATCAGTTCACAAGGCAATCTAATTCTCAGACCCTCAGGTGGTTTTATGTATATATGACATATTCTCTCTATTATGGTGCAATAATCAATTACCGGGACTACAGGGTACAAGAATAACAGAATTCTATATAAAGATACAAAGCTAATCTTTTAGGAGTTTATAATATACATCTTTTTCTTGTTTTTTTTATCAGAATCACCAGTTCAGGGGAAAAGAAAATCTGCATCGAAAGATCGACAAAAAACAGAGAAGGTAGAAGAGAGAAGAAGTAGAAGAGGTAAGTGTAACAATAAGCTCCATGTTGCATGATGTCAGTCAGTGAGAAGGAGTCATGTGGAGCAGATATTATCTGTAGGATTACTGACAATGACCCCGTACATCTGTATGGATACGACTCCTCTATCATCCTGTCACAGTGACACTACAGTAGTATCCTCTAATACATACATGTCAAACTCTGGCCCGTGGACCAAACCTGGCCCGCAGGGTGGTTATATTTGACCCACGACAACAGAACCACCACCACTATTTGGGGCCATTATTCTGTATGGAGGACAATGTGGGGCCCATTATACTGTACGGAGGACTATGTGGGGCCATTATTCTGTATGTAGGATTATGTGGGGTCCAAGTTTTTCATTTTGGCCCTCTGTGTGTTTGAGTGTGACATCCCTGCTCTAATATGTAGTCCCATTACTTACATTAGTTATGTCTCTTTGTCTCCTCTCACAGGTTCCACCTTCCGCCGGCTGATATCATCTTGCCGGCGTGGATTATCCAGGGTTGCTCGCTCCATCAGACAAAGCTGCATATTTGCTCCCTGTCATCGGAGCAACACAAACATCTCAATGTGAAAAACCCTTCATGTCTAGTGCCTAGTACAGCATGTCCACCATTAAAGATGCACCTGTGTGGAAGGACTTGTACCATCTACCTGTGGCCTTCTGACCAGCAAGTAACATCTGCAGAAGAAGGCCCTCCAAGAACATCTCTTCATTCTTCCATGTAATTCTTAATAAAAAAAAAACTAAAAAGAATCATTTCAAATTGATTAATGTCCCTTTGCATTTAATGTAATACTACTGACATTTATGGCATATCAGTACTAAACATCATATATGTCTGATGAGAGAATATCGTTTCCATGTTTCATGTTAATCCTCTAATCCTCAGCCAAAAGTGGAAGAGAAGACCAGTGATTCTGTTACATCTACGAATGACAGTCAATCCAGGGAAAAACACCTTCTGATCCATACATTTTTCAGGCACTCTGATCCTTTTACCTTCATGTGGCTCTACTTAAGGTTTATGTATAAGAACCAGTTGGATTCAGTACTGGGCATCCTGGGGGTCCCAGCAGCCACATCCCAATTGTTCAACTAAAAAAGACATACTGTATTATAGTGTGATATATATATATATATAGAATTATTAGGCAAATGAGTATTTTGATCACATGATACTTTTTATACATGTTGTCCTACTTCAAGCTGCATAGGCTTGAGAGCCAACTACCAATTAAGTAAATCTGGTGATGTGCATCTCTGTAATGAGGAGGGGTGTTGGCTAATGACATCAACACCCTATATAAGGTGTGCTTAATTATTAGGCAACTTCCTTTCCTTTGGCAAAATGGGTCAGAAGAGAGATTTGACGGGCTCTGAAAAGTCCAAAATTGTGAGATGTCTTGCAGAGGGATGCAGCAGTCTTGAAATTTCCAAACTTTTGAAGCGTGATCACCGAACAATCAAGCGTTTCATGGCAAATAGTCAACAGGGTCGCAAGAAGCGTGTTGGCCAAAAAAGGCGCAAAATAACTGCCCATGAATTGAGGAAAATCAAGCGTGAAGCTGCCAAGATGCCATTCACCACCAGTTTTGCCATATTTCAGAGCTGCAATGCTACTGGAGTATCAAAAAGCACAAGGTGTGCGATACTCAGGGACATGGCCAAGGTAAGGAAGGCTGAAAAACGACCACCTTTGAACAAGAAGCATAAGATAAAACGTCAAGAATGGGCCAAGAAATATCTTAAGACTGATTTTTCAAAGGTTTTATGGACTGATGAAATGAGAGTGACTCTTGATGGGCCAGATGGATGGGCCAGAGGCTGGATCAGTAAACGGCAGAGAGCTCCACTCCGACTCAGATGCCAGCAAGGTGGAAGTGGGGTACTGGTATGGGCTGGTATCATCAAAGATGAACTTGTGGGACCTTTTCGGGTTGAGGATGAAGTGAAGCTCAACTCCCAGACCTACTGCCAGTTTCTGGAAGACAACTTCTTCAAGAAGTGGTACAGGAAGAAGTTGGTATCGTTCAAGAAAAACATGATTTTCATGCAGGACAACTCTCCATCACATGCATCCAACTACTCCACAGCGTGGCTGGCCAGTAAAGGTCTAAAAGAAGAAAAAATAATGACATGGGCCCCTTGATCACCTGATCTGAACCCCATAGAGAACCTGTGGTCCATCATAAAATGTGAGATCTACAGGGAGGGAAAACAGTACACCTCTCGGAACAGGGTCTGGGAGGCTGTGGTGGCTGCTGCACGCAATGTTGATCGAAAACAGATCAAGCAACTGACAGAATCTATGGATGGAAGGCTGTTGAGTGTCATCATAAAGAAAGGTGGCTATACTGATCACTAATTTTTTGGGTTTTTGTCTTTGCATGTCAGAAATGTTTATTTCTATATTTTGTGCACTGATATTGGTTTACCTGGTGAAAATAAACAAGTGAGATGGGATTATATTTGGTTTTTATTAAATTGTCTAATAATTCTGCACAGTAATAGTTACCTGCACAAACAAATATCCTCCTAAGATAGCCAAATTTTAAAAAAACCACTCCAACTTCCAAAAATATTAAGCTTGGATATTTATGAGTCTTGTGGGTTGATTGAGAACATAGTTGTTGATCAACAATAAAAATAATCCTCTAAAATACAATTTGCCTAATAATTCTGCACACCGCGTATATCTATATATATAATCGTCTTATCCCGTCTGTCTGTCTGTCTGTCTGTCAGGGAAATCCCGCGTCACTGATTGGTCCAGCAGCGGCCAATCAGCGACGCGGGATTTCAGAAAAAAGATGGCGGCCGTTAGAGGCTCATCTGCGGGACGGAGCTCAGCGGCGATGCAGCCGGGAGATGACTGGCGCGAGGCTCTCATCTCCCGGCCGCTAGCAGCAGAAGAACCCCGACCGGCGAGCAGCCGCTCATCTCCCGGCTTCTCGCAGCGGAAGTAGCCGCACAGGCAGTGGCGTTGACCTCCATGCGGCTAGGGTGTCAAGGGAGGACCGGGGAGCGGCGCTGCGGGTCGGGATACTTCTGCTGCGAGAAGCCGCTCATCTCCCGGCTTCTCGCAGCGGAAGTAGCCACACAGGCAGCGGCGCTCCCCGGTCCTCACCAATACGATTCTGCTCCCCGGTCCTCACCTATACGATTCGCTGATTGGTCGCGGTCTCTGGCCGCGACCAATCAGTGATCTTGGCGCAAAAGTTAAACACCGCTGTGCTGATTGGTCGCGGCCGCTGCCCGCGACCAATCACCGATTTGGACGCCACATTTAAATAGCGGCCACGACCAATCACCGATCTTGGCGCAACATTTAAACACTGCTGTGCTGATTGGTCGCGGGCAGCGTCTGTGACCAATCAGCACAGCAGTGTTTAAATGTTGCGCCAAGATCGGTGATTGGTCGTGGCCGCTATTTAAATGTGGCGTCCAAATCACTGATTGGTCGCGGGCAGCGTCTGTGACCAATCAGCGATTTTGGCGCCAAATTTAAACACTGCTGTGCTGATTGGTCGCGGACGCTGCCCGCGACCAATCAGCGATTTTGGCGCCAAATTTAAACAATGCTCTGCTGACTGGTCGCGGATGCCAGCCACGACCAATCAGCGAGATTGGCGCCAAATTTATACAACGCTCTGCTAATTGGTCGCGGACACCAGCCACGACCAATCAGCGAGATTGGCGCCAAATTTAAACAATGCTCTGGCGCCAAAATTAAACAACGCTCTGCTGATTGGTCGCGGCCGCCAGCCGACCGCGACCAATCAGCGAGATTGGCGCCAAATTTAAACACCACTCTGCTGATTGCGCCCAGTCGGCCGCATACATATTCTAGAATACCCGATGCGTTAGAATTGGGACACCATCTAGTATATATATAAATATATTCACTTGTGGAAAACCCTTTTAACTAGGGCTGTGGTGTCAGTAAGTCAAATTTCCAACTATAATAATTACTAATACCAAATATACTGCAACAAATAATAGTAAATATTCAGCAATTTATGCATGAAAATAATTTATAATATACAATATTAACACTATATAAGTATTTACATTTTTTTCTACCTGCAGTTGGAGTTGGTACGTTCTTCTGATACTAACTCCACAGCTCGGCTTTTCCTTCTTTCCTGCTCCTCTAACATAAAAGTACAGCAATTAATTACGACAAGTTAATCATTTAAATGCTGCTGTCAATCTCTGACAGCAGCACGTAAATGTAACCAGTGCCACTGCTTCCATTTACCAGCTCCCATCTGTGCCCTGTGACATGATCTCGGGGGCTGATGG
Organism: Phyllobates terribilis; assembly: GCF_046119375.1. Lineage (NCBI taxonomy): Eukaryota > Metazoa > Chordata > Amphibia > Anura > Dendrobatidae > Phyllobates > Phyllobates terribilis. The sequence goes on along the minus strand of NW_027362974.1, from coordinate 2,584,498 downwards.
GTCACTAGGACAGTGAGGGCCCTGTGCCCGCTGTCTTGGTGCTCCTCTGGAGCTCATCTATATGCTGAGCTTCAAAGGAGACCGAGATTTAGGCTACCGTCCCACTATCAGTATTTGGTCCAATTTCACCACAAATGGATTTTTTTCCCCATTTTTAGTACATTGAATAGTAAAATGAATCATTCAAAACTACAAGTAACCCCAAAGTCATGCCAGTTTCCATGGCCCAGAAGATTCTCTGAAGGAAGAGTGTCATTGGGTGACTGCTTCTTTGGTAAATACCATAAACATTAGCACTTAAAAAGGTCCATATGTCTGGAACCGTATAGATGATTTTGAAAGAAACAAAAAAAAGCTCAGTGATAAGAAACAGATGATGGTTATTAATGGAACACACTAACTGGGTCACATTTAAAAGTGGTGTACCCCAGGAGTCAGTATTGGGACTTCTATTTAATACAATTATTAATGACCTTTTGGGGGGTATACAGAGTAAAATTTCAATATTTTCAGATGATCGTAAACTCTGCAAGGTTATCAGTACATAGGAGGATAATGTAATATTACAGAGGGATTTATGTAAGCTTGAGGTTTGGGCTGAAAAATGGCAATTGAAGTTTAATGTAGATAAATGTTCTTGCTTGGGACAAATTACAATGTACAATTATGTACTAAACACTGGGAAAACCATCACTGGAAAAGACTTGGGTGTATGGGTGGACAGCAAACTCAACTTTAATAACCAGTGCTAGGCCGCTGCTGCCAAGGCAAATAGAACCATGGAAGCATTAAAAGAGGCATAGATGCTTATGATAAGAACATAGTTTTGTCTGTATACAAGTCACTAATTCAGCCACATTTAGAATACTGTGTATAATTTTGGTCTTTGGTGTATAAGACGGACATAGTTGAACTAGGACGTATGCAGACAAATGCAACCAAGGTTATTAAGGGAATTGGTGCACTGCAATTCCAAGACAGGTTATCAAAGTTAGGGTTATTCAGTTTGGAATAATGAAGGTTTAAGGGCGATCTTATTACAATGTACAAATATAAGAAGAAACAGTATAGAGATCTTATTAAGGAACTTTTTACATATAGACCTACAACGATGACAAGGAGGCACCCTCTCCTACTAGAAGAAAGATGGTTTCTCAGTCATCATAGATGGCGATTCTTTACTCTAAGAATAGTGAAATTACGGGACTTTCGGGAACATAAACATCACAGTAAAAGATAATGCCTTACCAACACCAGGTCAGATTACCAGTGCACCGCAGGATGCAGCAAGCCTCCATGATAAAGGCGGGGGCAGCACATGTGCAAAATACTAATGCCGACAGCCACTCACTAACCTACCAATTCTTGGAGGGGGTGGCTGTGTAGTATTATGCATGCACACCGATGGAGTTGTGAGCTTGCGTATTTTGGCCAAAATATCGTCCAATACCTCATGTGGTGTACTTATCTTATATACTATTTTTCATCTTTTTTGCACATCTTTTTGCAGGATGCAGCCAGGCCTCTTTAGTGTTGGCTGGGTGAATTGGGGCGTCTGTCCTGTGGGGGTGCATGTATATAGTTCTGGGCAACCCGCCTGATCTAATACTATGGGCGTCATCAATACGCTGCAAGCAAGACATCAATAGGCTGCAAGCCAGACACTGTGTATCACACATATCTGTGTGACTGGCGCCCTATGCAGACTCCATCGGTGTGCATGTATAATACTACACAGCCACCCCCTCCATGAATTGGTAGGTTAGTGAGTGGCTGTCTGCATCAGTATTTTGCACATGTGCTGCCCCCGCCTTTATCATGGAGGCTTGCTGCATCCTGCAGTGCATTGGTAATCTGACCTGGTGTTGGTAAGGCATTATCTTTTACTGTGATGTTTTTTGAAATTATGTCCAATGTTCACCATTTTTAATATTCAGACTTTCGGGAACATCATATTGTAATTGTTGATTTACTAAACAAGTTCAAGTATGGCCCGGA